>NC_089314.1:7747277-7847277 GCF_036669915.1 Pocillopora verrucosa
CAATTTATCACTGGTAATATATCACTAATCTTGCAATTCAATAATCTTGCACCTTCAACCTCATCTTCCGGCCCCCTGCCTTTATAAACTAAGAATGCGTGGATCCAGCAGAATGGTATGAATAGATGCAACACGTACTACTCGCTTTCCCCTCATCTTGATGCTTTTCTCTGATGTTTTTATGTTTTTAGTCAAGCAAGGAGTTCCCAGTGACGAAGAATTAGAGTGGCTTTCGCACCAACTCGAAAATTGGGAGGAACTCGGGCGTCGTCTCAAAATTGAGCAGGCAACATTAACGGCGTTTGACGATGACTATGGGAGAAAGCGTAAAAAAATCTACAAAATGTTACAACATTGGAAACAGAAGGATGGCTCAGATGCAACATACATGGTCCTACATGATGCACTGTGTCATCAGTTTGTTAATCGCGCAGATTTAGCTGAGAAACTTTGCCGTCAATAGCATGAGTGACTTTTTATTTTTTTGACTCACAGACAGCTTTTATCTCTATTTTTACTAATTATTTCACTGTCAAATGAACAAGTATCCCCAGTATGGTTACACTATTAACATGTGAATTACTAAATCAGTTATCTTCCTTTTCCTCACGGGATCGTTTTTCTATCTCTTACACACATGCATCTTTCTATTCTTTTAATGAAAAACGTCAAGTGTTAAAGAATATTGCTAATTATGACCCATCCATAACTTTTCGTGCAACTCTATTGACTACTTGACGTCACGCGGTACAAAATCACCGGACAAAACCACCATTTACGTCGATATTTGTAACCCAATCATTTCCGTCTAAAAGAAACCAAGACAGCGGAAAAAAAGCCAGCTCTAGAGTTTCACTTTTTTATCTTTCTTATTGTACATGTGAGAAAAACGAAGTTATTTTGAAGAGTTAACTTTTAGTGATATTAAAAAGCTGATCACAAATGCTGGTTCGGAAAACTGAAAAAAATCAACAAAATTTTTGTCAAGGCGCAATACGGAAATTAATAGAAGGGTTATGAATTGAATAAACCCACTTTTGGCATGTTAGTATTTCGAGGGATAATTTCCTTGGCTGACATATTGTCTTGTAAATTTTACAATTTGTCCTCGAAGCTCCGCTTATCGGCCAAAAATTCAATTTCAGGCAATAGCTCAGTCGCAGACATGAACAGCCGACATACTAGCCGTCTAAAGACGTGTACTAAACATTCGGTGAGTTGCTCACCGAAGGCATACGGCATGTTACGCACTTGCATTACCACTGATATCCATGCGTAATACACAGGCATTCTTCCTTCAATTGTTAGTTTTGACGCAGCTCTGAATTTGGAATTTCAGGCGCTTTTTTCTAAGAGGTTTGATGAAACCAAAATTCAGCGTGATGAGAATCTCACGCCGAGAACACGAATATATGCCATGTTTTGTAGTTGATAATGAGATTTTACAATAGCTGTGAGTTTTTGTTGGTACCTGTTAGTGCATTAGCTAATATATCGATTAAGAAATTGAGAGGAATGTCGAGCTGAGTCATTTTTTCTCAAAAAATTGTAAACTCACGAGGAGAAGACTCCGTTAATAGCTAGGCAACGAAAAAACGTGGTTCCCTGATACTCGATTAAGCTTGGACAAAAGGCAAAGTTCTTGAAACAGTCAGCTTGCCTGATAATGATATACATTTGATATTGGAAGTTCATGATTGATTTATTGCCTACGATAATTTACGGTGTAGAATATTTGTCAACGAAACGTTTCCGTAATAATAAATGAAAGGTTTGAGATAACTAACGGCCTATAGAATGATTCTATGGCAAGGAAAAAGTGTTTGGTGAAAACAAACGGTAGAGGTTTATGATCTCATCAGGGCTTCCTTACTGCTTTTAGCTGGCATGGAAGAAAACAAAATGTCGATTTGCAATTATTTCTTTTGTGTGTGGCTTTTGTTCTTTAGAAAAGTCTTTGAGCATCCTTGCTTCTGGATTGAGTAGTTTGGTTGGAGCCCAAATGGTTGGCAATTGTACTGATTTTCCAGAATAGTTTTCTTGGGTAAAAATTTCTTTCTACCAAGCTTTGAGCAGTAAAATCTTTATAAAGCGAACTGCTGGATTGATAGTTATTGTCTATTCATAACAAAAAACTTGTATAGAGATTTTGCACTTCGAGTTTTTTTTTTGGGCATAAAATTTTGCCCGACAGCTGAATAACAAAAGTTTTCTCAGAGCTTTGCTAAGCTTCGCAACATCTTTGATGGTTTGAAGTATTGAATATCACTTTTTTCAATCGAATGTTGCAGACCTGACGCATTCATGAAGCTATACAGGAAACCGATTCTCTGTTATGAAGCCACGGTTCTATAATGATATTGCCAAGGTGTTAAAAAAGTGAAAATCTAGTAAAAATAATTAGTGTCGATAAATCCACAGTATTTTTTCATTGAATGTACCCATGATCAGGCGCATGGATAAAATGGTAAAGGAGGCGTCATAGTACGCAGATCCTTCCAATGTCAGCGACACAACGGCACCGATGATGGACAACACGAACTCGTTATAAACCGTCATTACGATGTACTTTGAGTCATTCAGGGCAGTTATGGTGACATTGCGTTCCTCCCAAACCAATAAATCCCAAACAACAGTGACAACCCTTGATATGTAAACACGACCGCAAAAAAAAGATACGCTTTGTATCTGCAAGTGCATTGGTACAATGCTTGGACGATAACAAGGTGAGGTCTCTTTATCAGGAACTTGACAGCGACTTCAGGCAATAGGCCAAAGGAGACAAGAGCTTATGCTCAAACTTGGCTTACATCTATGAATTGGTATGGATAGTTTTTTTTTTTGGTTCAGCGTACGACGAACTTTCTGTTTTATATTGTTCGCTCTAACTCCTTCACCTGACCATTACTGCGGTTTAAGGAAAAGGTTCGGTTTGCATACTGCATAGATTTACTGCTCAAAGGAACAAGAAAAGAAACGACATGCCATGGCCTACGATCATTTATTCTTTACCATTATTCAAAGCAATTTTCAGTATGCACTTTTAACCATAATTCTCGGTCGCGAAACAAAAACATTTTTTTTCTAGTTTAGCGGACGTTGAGAAATGTTTTAGGAATCAAAAAGGTAACATTAGAAGCGTTGCAGAATCAATTTCAGTATCTGAGCAATTGCGCCTGCCCCTCAACTGACCCAAAAACAGTAAACTGATAACAAGTAAGGCCGGTTAATGTTGTTTTAGTGGAGGAGTAGGTGCGTAGTTGCTCAGATACTGACATTGATCTGCGTTTCATTACACTGACAGCGACATTTTAAAGAGATGAAGAAACATCCTGCTCAACCTAGGACAAGAAGGAAGTATTATGAAGGTATCTCCTCTGATAGAGCAGCGAGAGAAGCTGAGGTTGAAGAAACAGAAAGGTTAATTGTCATTTTTTTTCTTAATTGAGAGCCCAGATTACCAAGCTAGATATCTTTCAGGCAGGAGGAAGAGTAATACACTTTGAAGAAAGTGCATCATTGAGATTTGTCGCAGTAGAGCACATTTGGACTAGCTGTTGTCTGGTGACCCATAGTTTTTTGTATTCCTGAACTAGGGTTTAACATAAAACAGTTTAATTTCCTTTTAATTCACTAGTTGGCTGACCGAGTCCTTTGATCATCAATGTTATTCAGTCAGAGGAATAGACTGAGAAGAGGAAACAAACAAAGTATGTGTGTTTCAGCATTGAAAAAATAGGTTTATATGGATGCATCAAAAAAGGTCAGTGTTAGGCTGTGTACCTTTGTTGCATCGTATTTTTTTTTTCGGTCGCGCAATGCGTCCCGGCTGTCAAGTCACAAGTGTGGTATATTAGAAAAAACCTAAAACTCTACAAAATCGAGTTCTTTCTGTGTGCCCTGATGACACATATCCAGAATATCGAAAGAAACTTTACTTTTACAGGGAAACGTACAGACAACGAAGAGCAGAATGAAATGGGAGAGTCACTGTCTGATTCCAACGAGGAGCTTGGCGACAAGAGCTTATTCGACTGAAACCAGATTGATTATTGACACAATTCCTAAAAACATTTGCATATCTTTTGCCTAGTGCGTTGAAGTTGTTGAAAAATATAATCAGTCTGCAGAGCTGGCGTAATTTTGGCGAGCGAGTGCCAAGTAACATCTTAACGAAAATTATGGCCGCCATCTTTGATTTTTAATGACAGCGAAAGGCTGGGGAGAGAAAGAAATTTGTACCAAGGGGGCCGTTGACGGTCAAAAATAAGGAGAGAGGTGGGGGTAGGGAAGTGAAGAGTTCGCTTATCCCCCGCCCCCTACCCCCACCGTCCACTTTGACTCCAAATAAAACATGGCCGGTCGGAGAAATGATCTCGAGCTTATAACGTTAGCTGCACTGCAGGCTTTTGTATAATCAATTGATAGCGATGGCTACTTGTGAAAAATCTTGATCAGAGACGTTTATAGCGGAACTTTCAAGGTAAGAATAGTTTGTTGTTGCTACAGGATAAATTTTGTTCACAAACTCGATCGTTCTTTCTTCTTATACTACGCCACATCAAAAGATTTGTGGTAACACCCATGATCAGTCCTTTAACAGTACTGATATCGAAAGTAAATGATACTTAGAAAATAGAGAAGCCTTGACTATGCTTTTTTCTGTTGTAAAGTACGAAGGAAGCGGCTAGAGCACGAAAGAAGTGTAAGCAGAAACACGATCGTGTTTCTCTCCACTTCTAGAGTCGAATTTGGCCGAAGCGGACAAGTCTTTAGACGCATCGCCAACAAAATTTGTCCCGGGTAAAAGTTAGGCAAAATCGTTTTAATAAATAAAACAGTCATGTGTCATGTTATCTCTCTGTCCCCCTCCACTAAGATGTGTAGGTAAGTAGATGTGTAAGCAGAAACACGATCGTGTTTCTCCCTACTTCTTTGGTCGAATTTGGCTGAAGCTGACAAATCTTCAAATGCAAGCCAATAAAATTTGTCCTGGGTAAAAAAATCTACCTAGTAAACAAAACCATGATAAAGTTCTCAATCATTTGTTGTATAAGCTACAACAAGCGTGTAATAATGAACCGTTATCAGTTTATTAAATCCTGGAAATTGAAAGTGGAATCCTTTGGCAACTATGCTGGCTGGTCTTATGAACAGATCAGGTGCTGACAGAATTTGTGGGCTTTGAAGTTTTTAAATTTGAATGCAACAGATAAAACAAAAATTTGTCCTTTAATTTTGTTGAGGCAATTCTAGTTTTGTCTGCTAGTGTGAAAGGCCCTAAGACTGAGGCTGTCTGAAATGTCAAACCATCAAAATTCACAATAATCTGCAATAGTTTACAAACTGAAATAGCTCAGGAGGTGGAATTTAAATGTGTTTGATTTTTATTACTGTACATAAGATTGCAATCTAACTGACAGTGAAAATCTTAAAAACCTTAATAACGTAAACTATGGCACTTGTTATGTTTACAAACCCTTGTTTGGTTCTTACTGGGAGTTAGCTGAGAGATGTTCAGACTCAGAGGTAAACTGTGACTTATTTCAATACTCTTCCACTCCCTCACTTGGTTTAGAATTTGTTTCTATGGATTCTTGTTGGTCAACTCTATTGCAAATAACTTAAGCCACAAGTTGGGATTGTTATAGCTAAGATATTAAAGTTTGGATCACATTTATTTGTCAATTGATTATTCGTTAGGTCTGGTGATAACTTCAAATTTATGTTACATGCAAGGTTCATGATCCAACGATACAGAATAAAGTGTTACCTATTTTTGTATAAAGTGTTACCTATTTTTGTGCATTGTAGGCACCTTCTTTATTTTTGTTTGCTCGGCCTTTAGTCATAATTTTGAAAAATCATACTTAATGACCAACCTCTGTTTGCAGAGACTCAAATCAAATCGCCCTTCTGAGAAATTTAAAATGTCCTAAACCAGGACTGAGGTGGTTTAATTTTTTTGAAGCTGATCTGCAAATTTTCTTACAACCAAGCTGTGACCCTAATGTATCTGTACATTTATGTGACAGAAATGTGAAGATGGTGACATGATTGCATGTGTATGTGAGTCATATGTGATGTGACATATAGTATATGTTGGATATGTAATTATGTAGGGGATATTTGTGACGTTCATGTGTAGTTTTGTTAAGGGTTCATAGCCAGCTGGTTGCAATTTCACATGCTGTTCACATAATATGTATTTTCAGTTTTCTATATATTGCAAGATGCATATGCATATGATTTAGGGCCAATATCTTCAAAATTTTCTTTCCAGCAGTAAATAAATGTTACTTATTTACAGTGTAATGAATTGATGCCTGCAGTTGTCTTAAACTCTGATTAAATGGGCAGTATGATATTCTGGTGGCTAATTATTTTGTCAAGGCAAAATAATTATAAATTCAATTACATGTTAATACTTTGCTTAGGGTCATTCCTTTGCTTAGGGTCATTCCTTAGTACTGCATTGCACATCCTCACTGTGTATAATTTCCCATGTAACTATAGTGTATTCTTCATAAGAATGGTGCCTTTTTTCCTCCATCGGAGCCAATCAGAGAGTAAATTGTCATTTTCTCACAAATGAGCTGGGAGACCTTCAGTGTAACATTATTTCTCTTGAAATTGAGAAATTATTTTCTTTCTGTCAAACAACTATAAACCAATTTTTAGTTAAGGAAAAGGAAAAAAAATCAGAAATGCCAATTTAGCAAATACTTGCAAATGCAACTGTCATGATATGAATTGGAATTATATGGATTTCTAGAAGGTACTACTTCTCATAAAAGAGCATGGGACCTCCCTTTTTTATTTCATATTTTACTTTCCCTTAAGATCAACAGCCAAAATATTCAGTTTGACAACAATCTCAGCGCATGTTCTATGGAATGGCTCAAAGTCAATGTATTTTATCAATTGCTCTGTATTGTTTCTCTTACAGAAGCTGATTGGCATTGTTATAAGTTAGAGTAGAAGAAAGCACTTTCAGGAACATTGCTGGTCCATCAACAATTAATCATGATAAACTTTTGAGGTCATTTCCTGGAGCAGTTGCAATTCAATCAGAAAGATGGGTAAGATATCTTTTCCTTTTTTTTAATGTTTAGTTAAATCTGCTCAAAGAGATGGAGGTGGCATTGTAGCCGGGGAGACAGAATTGATACTTTTATAATAAAAATTTTGGTGGGTAAGTTTTCCTACTGGTGACTGAGATGCACTGGCAGATGATTGCTAGCATTCTGGAGTTAAGATAAAGAGGTCTGGGCTCTAGCTTTGGCTAAAGTCATTGTGTTGCAGTCTTGGTGTAGGCCTAAAATCCTAAAAGGTGGCCTAAAAATCTCTCTGTACATTCTCAAAAGTGTCTTTAAACCTCATTTCATCCCTTAAAATCACAAAATATTTTCTTAAAGTCCTGACTTATCTTCAATTTTTTTTTAGAAATAATCACATAATTTGGATAAAATGTGAGATTCCAGTGGTGAAATTGCATGGTAACAACTTCAAACTGACTCGAAATGATCATTTATTCATGAGATAATCTAAGTGGTTTGTCTCCTTACAGTTGGAATGTTTCTTTCAAACAATCAATAACAACAACCGCTGATTGGTAGTATTTGTATGGAAGGAGCCTGTTTGCAAAAGCTTCAATGAACCATGCAATTTTTTTATGCTATTGGCTGTATTTGTTTTTTTAACACCCGTCTTGACTTTCTGCTGATTAGCCAAGCTTTCATTGAACCAAGATCTTGTAGAACTTTTCATCTGACACAGGCAAAGGTAAAATACCCCCAGGTTTCACTGGGGCATGTTGAGGCTTGGAATTGATTGGTGCATTAAACTCCAAACAGAACTACGCCTTTTGAAATGGCTACATTTGATTCACATTTCTTAAGAGTATTAAGAGTAATCCTATAATAAACTCCTGTTAGAAATGGATGCAAACCCTTAAGAATTTGCAATTTGTGTTGAAGCAAATTTCTTGTTTTATAGATGAATTTTTGTTGGTTAAAGTTTAATGAATTGTCTCTGTAGCACATATTCTTAAAGTGGAGTTGGCTCACCTAGTTATCAATGGTATTTCAGGGTATGCAGATGGAACGGAAGCAAACCAAAGCTGAAAAACATTTCCAAGAGCATGGCAGCCTCTGTCGTTGACAACATTCCAAAGAGCTACCATGTTTTTAAAGATAGGCCATATTATGAAGGTAAAACAGATCAGCATTAATTTTTTTTAATACATCTGGATATTATTCTCCCCAAATATTCTTCCCACCCCCACCTTCCTAGTGGGGGTGGGAAGAATCACTGCTTAGTTGGATTTTTACATGGTTTTCGGAGGAGTCTATTCTGGAGCGGGATTGTAGAAACACTCTTTCGGAAATAAAATAAAAATGCAGCTAAGCCAAGAGAAATTAATGAGAAATATCTTCTTGAATTCCTTGTAACACTAGGCTTTTCACAGTTGCTACATGAGATGACTTTTATGTGCTCACTGAACATTAATTCTGCATGTGTTTAGATTTTCGAGGGAGCAAATTAATGGGTTTTGTTTTTTAACTTTTTTGAGCTGCTACAGATCCAATCCCCGACTACATACAGGCGAGGGGACCGGTGGCACTAGAAGCGTACAGGAGAGCACTGGAGACAGGCGAAACCTACGATAGACGTACCAAAATTGTGTTGATTGGTCAGGACCGTGTGGGCAAAACAAGTCTGAGAAGGTACCTCAGAGGTGAAGCATTTGATAAAGATGAAGCCAGCACTAATGGGATTGAAATGATTTCCCCTGTCAAGAACGCAGGAAAAGGGGCATGGAGGAATCCAGAACTGCTTGAAGACACAAGTGCACTTGACCACAAGTGCGCAGAAGTGGTCGCACAGGAGTTACTCGGCAGCTTTAGAGAACGATCAGATAGGGCCCAACAGTTAACTGGAGAAGGTAAGAAGACGAGAGGCTCAGAAATAGGTGACGTTCCGGATGAAAAGAAAATAAAACATATGCCTAGGTAGAATACAATTAAAAAACAATAGGGAAATGCGAAACCAAAAGGAAGACGGAAAAAAACTCACTTTAGAGTGTCACAAAACTGTGATCAAGTTGATAATCTGGACACCGCGAGATTCGGATAAAATTGAAGAGAAAAGAATTTGCGAAGAACTATTGAGGTAAGCCACGATCATGTCTGGCATTATTTCGTCTAATTTAAACTTTTTACTGTTTAAGCAATATTGAATGGAATACCAAAATCAAAGAAATTTATGATATACTGTCACGTTGCTGTAAATGAAGGGAATCTTAAAGGCCTTCTTAATTTTCTTGACTTTTTAAATCGTTCTGATCCTTATGACAGATTTTTTGGATTGAGGACCCTTTTTGTGTGCCAATTTTTTCGATTAGGGTGGGATGCCTTCAGTACGATAAGTTTTTGATTAGGTAAGATGCATTCAGTTAATTGGACGTTACAATGAGTCATGCTTGCGTTATTCGCGTTGTTGATGTCTTTGTTGCCATGTTTGTTCATTGCAGTCATCTGGAGCGTTGTAGGACAAGGCTAAGCGTCACCTGTCCGTGGCTACGATCAGTTACGATGGAATTGTTCGTGAAATGCCAGTTGTGTGAACCTTGTCCAGATAAATGTCGTGCCAGAACCAATATTTGCATATTTCACAAAGAGGAAGGCTGCTCTCATTTTGACTGTGGCCACTATATTCCATTAAGAAGCTTTGGCCTGAGTTGTGAACACACTGTTGATGCTGTTCCCTATTATCGCGCAGAAAAACTGGAGCCTTGGGCTCAGGTAAGGAAAGAAAACTTCTTTTAATTTATGTAAAGTGATTCAGGAGAATTTGAAACTCATGGTTGGCAGATAGCTCTGTCGCACGCAACACTTTCGTAGGATATTCGATTCCCTTCAAAACCTGAATTTTTCCAGGCTTTATCTTTTACAAATACTTAAAAAGTTCTCCTAGCTGCAATGATCTTTCTCTAATCAATAAATTTTGTGTGATTACCACTATTTCCTTCTGCCTTTTAGGCTTTGGAATCCATTGAACGTAAGAAACTAACTGGTAAGTTTTTTCCATCAGCAAAAATTTTTTCGATAAATAGTTAAGTCAATATCAGTTTGCTGGAAAGCAACTTGCCCGCCTAGTAAAATGCAGAGATAAAGGAAATACTGTGTGAAAGTAGAGGAGTTCGATTGTCACCAACCGCTTCTTGTGGGGAAAGCGGTGCATGACATTTTAAAAGGAGACCAGAAAGCACAAAGTAGACTCCATGAAAGTGACCTCGTGGTCCAGCTCCTTGTTTCTCCGTGACAGTTATTTATTGATATAAAATTGTTATTTTTATACTCACAGTTACCGTTGCAAACTTCCTTTTAACGACTTTGTCTTTCTACACTGGCTATTTATTTAACAGAAAGGAAAGTTTTTCCCAAGCTTTTTGCTCGAATTTTAAAAATGACACTTGAATGGTAGGTCACCAAATTCGAAAAAAAAAAGTACTCAGTTTGTGTACGTGGGCCTACTTATCACGTGTAAAATGAAATGGCCTTAAACGACGGAAAAACCTGAAACCTTTTTAGCAGATAAGGAAAATCGTCAAGGATGTGTACAAGCTTATCTGTTGACCGAAAATATCTGTTCCAATTAGCTTTCCTTAAGCTTGCAAGCGTGCAAGTGTCACAAGTGCCCTTGCAAGTTTTCATTTCTAGTGAATGTCTTTTATTTAACCCAAGTTGATTATTGTATGAAAATGATTTTTTTCAAGCTTTTCGCTCGATGGCAAACAAGAGATATAAATGGTAGGTCACCAAATCCGTTTACGTGGACATGACAATTTTTCTTCCTAACAGAAAAAAGAGAACAAGAGATCATCCGTTCGCGTATGTGGACGTGCATATTTCGTGTAAAATGATGCACGGGAGGGATGCATAATGCAATGGCACGAACTGTCCTTGAAACAAATTCCTCATGAGACGTTTTATTAGGAAAGGAAAAGCTCCATTGCTACAATGAATCTTTTGGCTCAAAAAATCTGATCTAATGATTGTTTTTTACATTTGTTGTCATACAGGTGGCCGCAATGAAGAGTCATCTCCTAGTGACGCAGGTAAAATGAGGACAGATCTATAGGCGTGCCTGTTAACTCCCACCTCCCACCCCATCTTCCCACCCCCTGCCTTTGTAAAATAAAAATGCGTGAATCCAGCAAAATGGCATGAATAGTTGCGATACGTTCTACACGCTATCCCCTCATCTTGATGCTTTTCTGTGATGTCTTTATGTTTTTAGTCAAGCAAGGAGTTCCCAGTGACGAAGATTTAGAGTGGCTTTCGCACAAACTTGAAAATTGGGAGGAACTCGGGCGTCGTCTCGGAATTGACGATGCAACATTAACAGCGTTTGACGATGACTATAAGAAAAAGCGTAAAAAAATCTACAAAATGTTACGACATTGGAAAAAGAAGGATGGCTCAGCTGCAACGTACAAGGTCTTACATGATGCATTGTGTCATGAATTTGTTAAGCGCACAGATTTAGCTGAGGAACTTTGCCGTCAACAACATGACTGTTACTTTGTTGACTCATAGATAGCTTTTATTTCTATTTTTACTGATTATTCCACTGTCAAATGAACATGTATCTCCAATACGGCTACACTATTACCAAGTGAAGTACTAAATCAATTATCTTCCTTTTCCTCATAGGATCCTTTTTCTGTCTATTATACACAGGTATCTTTCTATGTTTTGAATGAAAAACGTCAAGTGATAAAGTATATTGCTAGTTATAACCCACCCATCACTTTTCGTGCAACTCTATTGGTTACTTTACGACACGTGGTACATCGGGTAGTTTTAACAAAATAACCACCATTTACGTTCATATTTGTCCCCCGATTATTTCCGTCGAAAAGAAACAAAGTCAGCGGGAAAAAGCCGATTTAGAGTTTCACTTTTTTATCTTTATAAGTGAACATTTTGTAGAGTTCACTGGTAGTGATATTAAAAAGCTGATCTTAAATGCTGTTCCAGAAAGTAAAAAAAAGTCAACAAAATTTTTGCTGTCAACGCGCGATACGAAAATTAATGGGTGGGTTGTGAATTAAATAAACCCACTTCTGGTATGCTGGTATTTCAGGTAATAATTTCCTTGAGAGAGAGATTGTCTTGAAATTTTTACCGTTCGCCCTCGAAGCTTCGCTTGTCAACCAAAAAAACTCCATTTTCGGACATTAGCTCATTCGCAGACGTGATTAGCCGAGATACTAGTCGCCAGAAGAGGTTTACGTACCAAACATTCGCTGAGTTGCTCTATCAATACCATTGCAGTGTTGTCGAAGGCATACGGCATGTTACGCATTTGCATCACAAGTGATATCTATACGTAATGCACATGCATTCTTCCTTCAATTGTTGGTTTGACGCAGCACTGTATTAGAAATTTGACGCGCTTTTTTCCTTCTTAATCTGTAAAAGTAATCACATGATTTCGAGTGTAATTTGGAATATATAAGCACGAGGGAATTTTTTCATAGACTAACAAAATTGCATTGGATTACCTGAAAACTGTATTTATCTTAACCAATCAGAACTGAGTTATTTTTTTCATGTATCTTGTGATTCGATCAAGAAATTGAGAAAAATGTCGAGTTGAGTCACTTTTTGTCAAAGAATTTGTGTAATCTCGAGGAAAAGACTCCGTAAATGGCTAGGCAACTAAAGGTTCCCTTACTTTCGATTATGCTTGGCAAAAGGCAAAGTTCTTGAAACAGTCAGCTTGCTTGATAATAATATGCATTTGATATTGGAAGTTCATCTTTGGTTCATTGTCTACGATAATTTACGGTGTAGAATATTTGTCAACGAAACGTTTCCGTAAAAATAAATAAAAGTTTTGACATAACTAACGGCCTATAGAATTATTCTATAGCATGGAAAATATGTTTGGTAAAAACAAATGGTAGAGGTTTATGATTTCATCAGGGCTTCCTCACTGCTTTTAGCTGGAAGAAAAGAAAATATCGATTTGCCATTATTTCTTTTGTGTGTGTGTCTTTTGTCTTTTAGAAAAGCCTTTGAGCATCTTTGGCTTTAGATTGAGTAGTTTGGTTGGAGCCCAATCATTGGCAGTTATGCTGTTTTTCCGGAATAGTTGTTGTGGGTAAAATTTCTTTCTACCAAATAGTGAGAAGTAAAATCTTTATAAAGCGAACAGCTGGATAGGTAGTTAATGTCTATTCATAACAAAAAAGTTGCACTTCGAGTTTATTTTTTGGCATAAAATTGTGACCGACAGCTAAATAAAAAAACAAGTTTTTTCAGAGCTTTCTTAAGTTTTGCAATATATTTGATAGTTTAAAGTACTTAATATCACTTTTTTGAATCGAATGACGACTTTGCACGTGTAAGGGTTCAGTGCCACTGCCATTGTCTCATCCGTTTCTTCGGGATTTGTTTCCTCTGGTAAGAACAAGGCTTCGTTTGCTTTAATAAGAGAAAAAATTTGATCAAATCTTAATGGAAAAAATGAGAGAATTAAGATGAATTGAATACGGTGCATCTGGTTTAAACCTCGTTTGCTTTCGATTGTAATTTCCTTAGAAGACATTTCAGTTGTTAGGGCTTCGATCGCACTTTCTCTATTAAAGTTGGTTAGATCTTTATTATATCTTACTGGAAACTGAACCACCCAGATATTTAAGTAGCACTGAAGCACATTGCCGAGCACACTCAATGTTTTACCTAACCCTTTAACTCCGAAGATCTCGTTAGTAATTCTCTTTAATGTCTGACATACAATTCTTATAATGTCAGTTTGGAGAATTTGGTATTGAATCAACTAATAATCCCCTAATTGATATTTTCCTTTATTCTCATCACTTCAATGCTCGATATTGCATTGATGATGTAAGGAGAAATTCTCGCTTGGTCACTCATGGGAGGAAAAGGCTTAAAGGCTTAAAACACTGGAAAAAAGTGGTTCATGTTGTACATTCAATAATTCCGTTATTTCTGATACTATCTAGGTTGTAATTTTTTGTTGTTGAGACAAACTCATCTTTACGATGTTTCAAAGGACAAAATCTGACCGTTGTTTAGACTTAAGTTTCTGCCAATCATTTCCTCACTTCAGTTCTCCGTGATTAAAAAAGCGCAGCTACAAATCTGGATTAAAAAGGCTACCATAGAGATCACCAGAGAACATAACGTTGCAATTTTGGGCACGAAAGTTTATTTGTATTACGACTTTCTCCAAGCAAAGATGTGAGTGGGAACCTGCGAAACCTGTTTGGGAATAAACCAACATCTAGGGAAGGTAACTCCCAAAACAGTTAGAAGTTGCTGACGCTTTTTGATAGGTATGATTAATGAAGTACAGTTATGCCTAACACCCCTACAATCACATGTGTAAATGATAGGTCTGCAACTATAAAATTCTCCCCTTTGGAGCATACACCAACAGCATTGTCAAAGGAGTACTCATGATCAGGCACATGGATAAAATGGCATAGACGTCGTCATAATACTCAAATCCTTTCAATGTCAGCGACACAACGGCATCGATGATGGATATTCAGGGCAGTCATAGTGATATCGCGTGATAGGTTGTCTCTCTTTGCTACTTTCACCTTATCATTAGACATTTCTCATTTAAATACCATAATTTATGTATAAAAGAGAAAGAAAATGAATAATAATAATAAAAAAAACAATTGTGAAGATATGCATCATTGAGATTTGTCGCAGAAGAGCGCATTTGGAACAGCCATTGTCTGGTGACCCATAGTTATTTGTATTCCTTAACTAGGGTTCAACAAAACACAGTTTTATTCCCTTTTAAATTCACGAGTTGGCTCACCGAGGCCCTTTGATCATCCGAAACAAATAAAGATCGTGTTTCAGCTGTGACAAAATAGGTTTATAGGGATGCATCAAGAAAGGTCAGTGTTAGGCTGCTTGCTTTTGTTGCATCGTATTTTATTTGTTTTCGGTCGCGCAATGCGTCCTGGCTGTCAAGTCACAAGTGTGGTACACCAAAAATACCCTAAAACTCTAAAAGCTCGAGTTCTTTCTGTGTGCCCTGATGAAACATTTCCAAAATATCGAAAGAAACTTTACTTTTACAAGGAAACGTACAGGCAACGAAGAGCGGAATGAAATACCTGAGGAGTGTCTCGAAGTGTCACTGTCTGATTCCAACGAGTAGCACAGCGACAAGGGCTCATTCACCTGAGACCTGATTAATTATTAATACATTTCCCAGAAACATTTGCATGTCTTTTACCAAGTATGTTAGAGTTGTTGAAAATTCCGCCATTATGAGTATGCTACCAGCGAAAGTCCGCTGTATAATCAATTGATAGCGATAGCTACCTGTACACAGTCTTGATCGGAGACGTTTATAGCGGAGGTTTCAAGGTAAGAATAGTTTGTGGTTGTTATATCGCAAATTTTGTTCACAAACGCGGTCGTTTTTCTTAGCCTACGCCAGATCAAAAGATTTGTGGTAACACGCATGATCAGTCTCTTAACAGCACTGATATCGAAATTAAATGATACTTAACAAATAGAGAGGCCTTGCCTACAATCTGTTTTGTTGTAAAGCACGCAACGAAGAGGATAGAGCGCGAAAGAAGGGTAGGAAGAAACACGATCGTGTTTCTCCCCTCTTCTTGAGTCGAATTTGGCCGAAACGGACAAATCTTCAGATGCATTGCCAATTTGGCTATATTTTTCATATCATTCTTGTTTTGTTCTGCATTTTTTTTTTTGAACATGAAACTATATATGCTATACGAGTGTTAGCTGAGTTTGATTTTTATTACCGTACGTCAGCTTGCAATCTAACTGAGCTTGAAAACCTTTTCGTCTCTGCTTACTTTATAGTAACGTAAATTAAGGAGCTTAGCATGTTTACAAACCCTTGTTTGGTTATTCTGTTGCTAATTGCCGGCTTACTTGTTCCGAAATGTTTCTTTCAATTAACGAAAAAAAAAAACTAGAGAGAAGTCCCGGAAAAGGACGAACATAGTACAATGTAACAAATAGGGTGACAGCTTTAGCTCAGCTCTATGCTTTAGCTCAGCTCTATGCTTTAGCTCAGCTCTATGCTTTAGCTCAGCTCTATGCTTTGTACTCTTTCAACCACTGGCAGCGAGTGTTTTAACCGAACTTTATCACAATAAAATTTAACATGTACGTATCACAAGCGCACATTTTTCATCGTACATACTTGTTTTCATCCAAACAATCGAGTTCCACTCGATTCGATCGATAGGTGGGAGATGTTCAGACTCAGACATAAACTGTGACTTATTGTCATACTCTTCTTCTCGTTCCCTTGATTTTGAAATTGTTTCTTTAGATTTTCGTTGGTCAACTCTATTTTGAATAAGTTAAGCCACAAGTTGCGATTGTTAAAGCGAAGATATTGAAGTTTAGGTCACGTTTAGGTGGGAGATGTTCAGACTCAGACATAAACTGTGACTTATTGTCATACTCTTCTTCTCGTTCCCTTGATTTTGAAATTGTTTCTTTGGATTTTCGTTGGTCAACTCTATTGCGAATAAGTTAAACCACAAGTTGCGATTGTTAAAGCGAAGATGTTGTAGTTTGGGTCACGTTTATTCGTCGATTGATTGTTCGTTAGGTCTGGCGATAGCTTTTATTTACTATGATCACTTACGTGCAAATTTCGTGATCAAACGACACAATGAGTCCAATCCCAAGTGTTATTTATCTTCTTGCATCGTACGCACTATCGTTATTTTCGTTCGCACGGCCTCTAATCACCATCTAGAAAAATATTATACCTAATGACCAACCACTGTGTGCGGAGACTCAAATCGAATCGCCCCTCTGAGGAACTTAAAATATCTTAAACCAGGACTGAGGTGCATGGTTTTATCTTTTCGAAGCTGATCCGCAAATTTTTTGACAACCATGCTATGTTAAAGCAGAGAGGAAGTCATTAAGTTCCTTTATCCCCTCACCAAAACTACATACATGTTATGTATGTGTGACACTTGTGTATCTGTTATATATTTCTATGATAAATGTTGCATTTATGTGACATTTGTGTCACATGATTGCACGTACATGTGACATATACGTGACGAGACATACAGTAGACGTTGGATATGTTATTATGTAAGGGATGTATGCGACATGTATTTAGTTTTGGTAAGGGTTCACAGCCAGCTGGTTGCAATTTCACATTCTGTTCACATAATATGCATTTTCAGTTTTCTATATATTTCAAGGTGCATATGCATATGATTTAGGGCCAATATCTTCAAAATTTTCTCTGCAGAAGTAAATAAGTACTACTTATAAACAGAAATGAATTCATGCCTGCAGTTGTATTAAACTTTGATTTAATGGGTGGTATGATATTCTGGAGGCCAATTATTTTGTCCTGGCAAAAAGATTGTAAGATAAAATAAGATACATAGTTTATTAAAACTGCATCGCAGCCAAAGGCTGAATTACGCAATTATTTACAAAAACTTTACAATACTTGAAAATTACAAATGAATCCTTGAAAATAAATCGAAAACTGATTTTTAAGATAATATTAAAAAATTCTATATAACATATTTATATTGAAATGTGTTAAAATATAAATCATGAATATAAGTGGGATAAAACTACAGCCCGGACTGCTTCGACATCGCATATATAAAAGTATTACTTTCTCTGTTCGTGCAAAGCTTTGGCATATTAAAAAGCCACTCTCTTCTTAGGTTATAGCGTGAAATGTCATGATCTGGTGGAAGGAGCGCCTTCAATTTATGGTTTAGATCACTGACAATGTTATCAAAAAGCGTACTGAATATTACGTAATAATGCTCCAAAATGGGTGTTAACCCCACCTCTATTGCCGAGTTGCACTTTCCTGAGGTTATCATTGATTATTCTCTTTCTGTCAAACAACTATAAACCAATTCTTAGTGTAGGAATAGGAAAGAATTTGAGAAATGCCATTTTAGCAAATTCTCACAAATGTAACTGTCATGATATGAACTGGAATGATATGGATATCTAGAAGGTACTGCTGCACATAAAAGAGCATGGGACCTCCCTTTTTCGCTTCAAATTGTACTTTCCCTTAAGATCAGCAACCTTGAGAGAAAATTTTAGTAGGGCCCGCGGGATTGAAGAACCCTTTTGGGAAGCCTCAAAGTGCACCAAGCAAGGAGAACATATGTAGATTAAATAAACCTTAGCAAATATCAAATTAAAACTTTGATCTCCAAAGAAAATACCTTCACGATGATATATATACAAGTTGCTTACACTTCACCGGGGTAGACTATTATCCTGCACTGATCATGATATGATGTGACATGTTTACAATTATATAATTATTGACAGTAAGGGTTGATAGCATTTTTCACGGATTCTGCACAGCCTGTACCATTCCAGATGTCAGTCGGCATATCATAGAAACGACTACAAATGTTATTTCTATGAAATGCATACCTCAATATCAACGTCTCTAGGTAACAGATTTTCTGTAAAAAGAAAACAATTAGCAAGGCTGCAAATATTATTTTTCGCATCAAAAAGGAATAGCCTGACGGCATCACCATTTTGATGATGTTTGTTGTAACAAAACAAAAATGTGGTTTACTGTGACAGGTCATGTTCCCTTTGCTATTTTTCGCCTTATCATTCGACATTTCTCATTGAATTATTTATAATTAATGCATAAAGAGAGGAAAGCGAAGAAATAAAAACAGTTGAGAAGATATGCATCATTGAGATTTGTCGCAGAAGAGCACATTTAGAAAAGATACTGTCTGGTGACCCATAGTTATTTGTATTCCTGAACTAGGGTTTAACAGTTTTCTTCACGAGTTGGCTCATCGAGTCCTTTGATCATCAGTGTTATTCAGTCAGAGGAATAGACTGAAATTGGGAACAAATAAAGATCGTGTGTTTCAGCTGTGATAAAATAGGTTGATAGGGATGCATCAAGAAAGGTCAGTGTTAGGCTGTATACCTTTGTTGCATGGTATTTTATTTGTTTTCGGTCGCGCAATGCGTCCTGGCTGTTAAGTCACAAGTGTAGTACACACGAAAGAAACTTTACCTTTAAAGGAACCGTACAGACAACGGAGAGCGGAATGAAATACGAGTGTTACTGTCTGATTCCAACCAGTAGTTTAGCGACAAGTGCTCTTTCAACTGAAACCTGATTAATTATTACCGGTAATACAATTCCCAGAAACATTTGCATGTCTTTTACCAAGTATGTTGAAGTTGTTGAAAATTCCGCCATTATGAATATGCTACCAACGAAAGTCACTGTATTATCAACTGATAACCACATGTACACAGTCTCGATCGGAGACGTTTAAAGCAGAGGTTTTTAAGGTAAGTATAGTGTGTTGTTGCTACTACGCCAGATCAAAAGATTTGTGGTAACATGCATGATCAGTCTCTTAACAATACTGATATCGAAATTGATTGCTACTTAACAAATAGAAAAGCCTTGGTTACACTCTGTTCTGTTGTAAAGACGATTTTATTTCTCCCCACTTCTTAAGTCGAATTTGGCTGAAGCGAACAAATCTTCAGAAGCACCGCCAACAAAATTTGTCCCGGGTAAAAATTATGCAAAATCGACTTAATAAACAAAACCGTGATAAACTTGTCAATCGTTTGTCTAACAAGCTACGACAAACGCGTAATGGAACTGTAATCAGTTTACTAAATCCTTGAAATTGGAAGTGGAATCCTTCGGCAACTATGCTGGCCGGTCTTATGAACAAATCAGGCGCTGACGGAATTTGTCGGCTTTGAAATTTTTAATGCGGTTACAACAGACGAGACAACAACAAAAAAAAATTGTTGTGACAAAGTTTGTCCTTTGATTTCGTCGCAACAATTCTAGTTTTGTCCGCTAGTGAGGAAAGGCCCTACGGCTAAAGCTGTCAAAAATGTCCAACCATCAAAGTTCACTGTAATCTGCAATAGTTTACAAACTGAAATAGTTCGGCAGGTCGAATTTAACTGTGTTTGAATCTTGTTACCGTACGTAAGCTTACCATTAAAAACCGCTGAGCGAGAAAACCTTAAAAACTCAGACTGTCCATTTCATTTTCTCTATGTGATATTCGTCTCTGCTCACGTTATAATAAAGTAAAAAACGGCGCTTGGCATGTTTACAAACCCAAACTTGGTTCTTCTGTTGTTACTTGCCGACTCGCTTTTTCCGAAATTTCACTTTCCATTAACGAAAAGAGGCTAGGGAGAAGTCCCGGAAAAGGTCGGACATTTAACAATTTGGCAGATGGCGGACGGCTCTAGCTCAACAATGACAGCGCGCATTATATCCGAACTTTATTGTAATAAAATTTGACTCGTACGTAATATAAGCGCACAATTTTCATCATACATACGGGTATTTGTTTTCATCCAAACAATCGAGTTCCGCTTGATTCGATCGATAGCTGGGAAATGTTCAGACTCAGAGATAAACTGTGGGATTTGTTATACTCTTCTGCTCCTTACCTTGATTTTGAATTTGTTTCTTTGGATTTTCGTTGGTCAACTCTCTTGCAAATAACTCAAGTCACAAGCTGCAATTGTTATAGCGAAGATATTAAAGTTTGGATCACGCTTATTCATCAATTGATTGTTCGTTAGGTCAGGTGATATCTTTAAATTACTGTTTCGTGCAAGGTTCGTAATCCAACGACATTATGAGTCCAATCTCAAGTGTTATATATTTTCTTGCATCGTAGGCACCTTCTTTATTTTCGTTTGCACGGTCTCTAGTCACCATTTTGAAAAATCATACTCAATGACCAACCACTGTTTGCGGAGACTCAAATCAAATCGCCCTTCTGACGAACTTTAAAAGGTCCTAAATCAGGACTGAGGCGGTTCAGTTTCGAGGCTGGTCCGCAAATTTTCTTACAACAAATTTAAAGCTATATTTATTTGCATTTGATTTAGGGCCAATATCTTCAAATTTTTCTTTCCAGAATTAAATAAATGCTACTTATATACAGAAACGAATTAATGCCTGCAGTTGTATTAAACCTTATTAAATGGGTGGTATAATATTCTGGAGGCTAATTTTTTGTGTCCAAGCGAAAAGATTGTAAATTCAATTACATGTTAATACTTTGCTTAGGGTCATTCCTTAGTAATTGCACTGCGCTTCCTGACTGTGTATAATCTCAAATGTAACTACGATGCATGCTTCAAAAAAGGATGCCTTTTTCTCCATCGGAGCTTATCAGAGGAGAAAATTGTAATTTTCTCACAAATGAGCCTAGACACCTAAACTTTTTCTCTTTCTTGGAATTGGGACACTATTTTCTTTCTGTCAAACAACTTTAAACCAATTTTTGGTGCAGGGAAAGGTAAAAATGTCAGAAATGGCAATTTAAAAAATACTCACAAATGTAATTGTCATGATATCATAGGAATGATATCAGTGGATATCTAGAAGGTACTGCTGCTCATAAAAGAGCATGATACCTCTCTTTTTTTATTTCAAATTTTACTTTCCCTTAATAAGATTTACAGCCAACATATACAATTTGACAACAATCTAAGTGCTTGTTCTATTGAATGGCTTTAGGTCTTCAATGTATTTTATCAATTGCTCTGTATTGTTTCTTTTACAGAAGCTGATTAGCATTTTTATAAGTTAGAATGGAAGCAAGCACTTTCAAGAACATTCAAGGCAATCCACCAAAGATCAAAATTTATCTTCCCCTGCCTTTGTAAAATAAAGGAAGAAAAGAGGAAAAACAGAGGAAAAAGCTCCATTGCTACAATGAATCTATTGGCTCAAAAAATCTGGTCTAATGACTTTTTTGAAATTTGTTATCACGCAGGTGGATCTACTGAACATTTGCCTCGGCCAAAGATGAAACGCCGTAATGAAGAGTCGCCTCCGAGTGACACTTCAACCTCAAAGAAAAGAAAAACTCGTCTCGACGGTGAGATAATGACATATCTATTAACTTGCCCGTTGACCCTCACCCCCCCCCCCCACCCCAACCCCATCTTCTTTCCCCTTGCCTTTGTAAAATAAAAATGCTTGGATCCAGCAAAACATACAAGGTCCTACATGATGCACTGTGCCATCCATTGGTTAATCGCAGAGATTTAGGTGAGGGACTTTTGGCAATTTCGAATTTGCTCCAATTTATCCCTGGTAATATATCACTAATCTTGAAATTCAATAACAATACAATTACATACAAGTATAGTGCCTAACTTCTCAGACACCATGCTTTTTGGCCACTGTATCTTTTATGTACGTTGTCGACAGCGCCTCGAAACTGGAAAAGTGTTGCTCCATTTTTCAGTAACCAAATTAAAGCGAAGGAAGATCATTTGATGCGTTTGTATATTTTCATATTGTTTTCTGGTAGTGCAAAATTCAGTAAAGCAGCTTATCTTTTGAAAGGTTTCTCAGTTTTGTCGTAGCCTAGTCCACTCACTTCTTAGCTGGATTTTTATATGGTTTTCGGAGGAGTGTGCTCTGGAGCGGGATTGTGGAAAACACTCCTCCGAAAACCATATAAAAATTCAGCTTAGCAGTTAAGGTCCCGAGAAATATTACGGAGAAATATCTTCTCGAGGTCTTTGTAACAATAGGCTTATCACAGTTGCTACATGAGACTGCACACTGAACATAATGCCTCGTCTCGACGGTGAGATAATGACATATCCATTAACTTGCCCGTTGACCCTCACCCCCCCCCCCCCCACCCCATCTTCTTTTGCCTTGCCTTTGTAAAATAAAAATGCGTGGATCCAGCAAAATGGCATGAATAGTTGCGATACGTACTACTCGCTATCCCCTCATCTTGATGCTTTGCTGTGATGTCTTTGTGTTTTTAGTCAACCAAGGAGTTCCCAGTGACGAAGAATTAGAGTGGCTTTCGCACCAACTCGAAGATTGGGAGGAACTCGGGCGTCGTCTCGGAATTGACGATGCAACATTAACAGCGTTTGACGATGACTATAAGAAAAAGCGTAAAAAAATCTACAGAATGTTACGACATTGGAAAGTGAAGGATGGCTCAACTGCAACATACATGGTCCTACATGATGCACTCTGTCATCAGTTTGTTAATCGCACAGATTTAGCTGAGAAACTTTTGGCAAATTCGATTTTGCCCCAATTTATCCCTGGTAATATATCACTAATCTTGCAATTCAATAACAATACAATTACATACAAGTATAGCGCCTAACTTCTCAGACACCATGGTTTTTGGTGACTGTATCTTCCATGCACGTTGTTGAAAGTGCCTCGAAACTGGAAAAGTGTTGCTCCATTTTTCAGTAACCAAATTAAAGCGAAGGAAGATCATTTGATGCGTTTTTATATTTCATGTAATTTTCTGGTAAGGCAGAATATCGTTAAGGCTATGTACAAACTTGTCTATTGACCGAAAAAATCTGTTCCAATTAGTTATTCTGAAGATTTGTTACGAAAGCGATACAAGTGTTGAAGTGCTACGAGTGCCCCTGCAAGTCTTCATTTTTAGTGTCTCTTTTTTTATTACCCAAGTTGTTTATTGTATGTAAAAGATTTTTTTCAAGCTTTCCGCTCGATTGCAAACAAGAGATATAAATGGTTTGTTACCAAATGCGTTTACGTGGCAATGATAATTTTTTTCTTTTAAGCAGAAAAAAAGGAACAAGAAATCTTCTGTTCGCGTATGTGGGCGTGCATATTTCGTGTAGAATGATACACAGTAGGGATTCATAACGCAATGGCACGAAGCGGCCTTGAAAAAAATTCCTCAGGAGACGTTTCACTAGGAAAGGAAAAAGCTCCATTGCTACAATGAATCTTTTGGCTCAAAAAATCTGGTCTAATGACTTTTTTAAAATTTGTTATCATGCAGGTGGATCTACTGAACTCTCTCGTCAGTATGTTTATAGCGGAAATTTAGCTGTGGGACTTTTGGCAAATAGGAATTTGCTCCAATTTATCCCTGGTAATATATCACTAATCTTGCAATTCAATAACAATACAATAACATAAAAGTATAGAGCCTAACTTCTCAGACATCATGGTTTTTGGTGACTGTATCTTCCATGCACGTTGTTGAAAGTGCCTCGAAACTGGAAAAGTGTTGCTCCATTTTTCAGTAACCAAATTAAAGCGAAGGAAGATCATTTGATGCGTTTGTATATTTTCATATTGTTTTCTGGTAGTGCAAAATTCAGTAAAGCAGCTTATCTTTTGAAAGGTTTCTCAGTTTTGTCGTAGCCTAGTCCACTCACTTCTTAGCTGGATTTTTATATGGTTTTCGGAGGAGTGTGCTCTGGAGCGGGATTGTGGAAAACACTCCTCCGAAAACCATATAAAAATTCAGCTTAGCAGTTAAGGTCCCGAGAAATATTACGGAGAAATATCTTCTCGAGGTCTTTGTAACAATAGGCTTATCACAGATGCCACATGAGACTGCACACTGAACATTAATTCTGTATGTGTTTCAGATTTTCGAGGGAGCAAATTAACTGGTTTTATCTTTTAACTCTTTCGAACTGTCACAGATTCAACCCCCTTCTACATAAAAGCGAGGGGAACAATGGGACTAAAAGCATACAGGAGAGCACTGGAGACTGGCGAAACTTTCGATAGACGTACCAAAATTGTGTTGATTGGTCAGGACCGTGTTGGCAAAACAAGTCTGAGAAGATACCTCAGAGGTGAAGCATTTAAAGAAAAGGAAGCCAGCACTAATGGGATTGAAATGATTTCCCCTGTCAAGAACGCAGGAAAAGAGGCATGGAGGAATCCAGCCCCGCTTGAAAACACAAGTGCACTTGACCACAAATGTGCAGAATTGGTTGAAAAGGATTTACTCGGCAGCTCTGAAGAACCTACAAGTGGAAAGGGAGCGACTCAAGAACGTTCAAATGACGACCTTGTCTCAAACGAAGTCATTAATAGAAATGGTAAGGCAAAGCTCATTATAGCCCTGACAATATATAGCTTCTTTACAGATTCAGGGTATATGTTAACTTCCAAAGAGGTTACTCGAGGCTGAAGAAAACGGTAGCACGGTCGCTACCGTCAAGATGAACGGCGAAACAAATTTTAGCTCAGTCAAACTTCCTTTCTGGCGTTAGAAATGTTACTGTGAAATTTTCATCTCATATCAATACAGTATCAACCCCCAACCTTTAGCAAAAGCAATTCATAATGTAAAACCGCAGCGTATTGTTAATTTTTTTTTCAATGAGAGTCTCACGACTTGCATCGTGCGGTAACGAACTGAATGCGTTTCTCACGTGACTTTTCCCGTTCAAGAGACTGGGGCCGATTATTTAAGTGACTTTCGTGGTAAGATCGTCCTCATGATCAGGAATGACGAATCCCTTGCAGCAGCAGCCCGGCTATTTCGAAGTACACGTATTTCTATCTTTTGTTTCATTCGCAATATATAACGAAAAGTAGCGAGATTAAAACATGACATTTCGGTGGCGACATGTCACCATTATCAAATGTAAAATTATTATAAGTTCAATGACGTTATATAAAGAGAGGAAAGTGTTAAGCTAAATTAGAATAAAATGAGATGGAGTAAAATGAAAGTGTATACATAATTAAATGAACAGTCAGTTTCGCTGGAATGGAGTCTTTTTGAGTGTTCAGAGTCGGTCTCTTTTTACTCAAACTTTCCGCGCCATTTCTTTAGGATGGAAAATTGCTCGTGAGGATTGTTCGGTCTTTGATTGTGTTTGTCTTTAAGATGTTTACCGATGTCGGAATATTTGTGCACCTCAATACGAAGTTGGAGGTGACGGTTCGTCTAGCCTATATAATTTGCATCACACGAATAATGTGTGTTGTTGGTTATTAGTGAAGGCTTTGTTTCCATGACTTTTAAATCTTCTGAGATTTTCCTTGGTTGGAAACTTTGGTCAACCTCGCCCTGAACTCCTTTCCACATCTTCTTTCCAATTTTGGGTAAGTCCGTTAACGTATAAGGCTTTTGCATATTCAATTAGAACTTTTTGCATAAAGCTCAACTGACGCTAGGAATTGGTCAGTGTTACCAGTCTGCCAAGAAATAACGACAGCTAAGATCTGAGACCAGAAATTTTACTGATGGCTGAAAAATTGATTTGAATTAATACTGCGTGCATAAGGTCCCAACCAAGGTTTGAACAAATCTTGCGCATACGAAGCGCTCGGATATATATTCTTTCGAGGACGACAAGCCGCCTTACATTTTAGTACAGGCATTGTTTTCAAACCTTGTTGATCCGGAATTTGAATGATCGATCGCCGAAAAAGACAATATCGATGAACTGTATTCTAGAATGGTTAAACCCTCCCCTTTTTGTGCCTACAGTGCCTTCCTTCTAGTATGGTCGCAGGCACTCCGTTATGATGCCGTACAAGTTCGTAAACCTTCTGCTAAGCCTCTCGCGGTTTTCAAAATGGGGGACCATCGTGAGACACTTGTAACATCTCTTGTGACTCGTCTTGGTTTAGTTCCGACACTGGCCATCGTTAAACGAATCTGATCGGGTTTCTTCGGATTCATATATTTTTTTTCAGGCTAAATTTTTTGTGAGGGCCTCAACCCCGCATTTTGACATTTTTATCAATTTGAACGTTAGAGTTATGTCGTCAAAGAAGAGACAAACGCTGTGCTTCGGTAGTTGGCTTCTCGAATGCCGTTTTCTGCTCAGAAAAAGGTGATGTTCCGGATGAAAAGAAAGAAGAAAGCATATGCTTTCGTAGAATACAATTTAAAAAATACGGAAATATTAAAGAAAAAGAAAGACGAAGCGCCAGGAGTCGATCCCTCGACCTTTCACTTATAGGGATAAGCACTTCCCATTGCGCTAGCTCTGTAACATAAACCTATTATTTTGGATGTGTAAAGCCCGTAAAGTTTCTGCCCATACACTCGCGTGAAACCATGCGATATTAGAAGTTTCTTTTTTTGCTCAGGTTGCTAAAGGAGTAGGCGAGTGTTTATTTCGAGTGACGCGAAGCTTTTATGAATTTTTTAGTCCTTATACACGAAATACAAATTCAGTCAATGGCATTACTACTGCTTTGAACAACCGATATTCTTCTGTATGTTGTTTGCACTTGAGAAGCATGTTTAAGAAAAGTAATAACTGATTAAAAAATAACAATATTAGTTTTCCAGGAGGTCGAAAGTGAGCAAAAACCAGAAGAAGTACCCGAGAATGTCCGTTACCTCTTAGATTATCGCTTCAAGGCAAAGGACACCTCCGACAATGAGGATATATGGCCTTTTATTTGGGATTTTGCTGGCCAGGCAGTATACCATGCCATTCATCCAGTTTTCCTATCGCAAGAAGCCATATATGTCCTGGTGTCAGATCTTACTAAGGAGTTAAGTGATGTTGCCCTATGTCGGATAAGACCGGCTAATCACGATGAAATAGAAGAAGACTCGCCTTACGTCCAGGATACTAATCTCGATCACATGATGAGATGGCTGGACTTGGTACAGTCTTTGAGACAGCCAGAGTTTCAGGGAAAGTCGGCAGATACTAACCAAGTTTTGCCTCCTGTGGTGCTTGTGGGTACACATGCTGATGGCGTAAGGGATCCTTGCAAGGAAATGGAATCTGTAAATGAAACCATTTGCAGCATGGCTCATTCAGAAACCCTAAAACATATTTCAAAAGAATTATTCTTCATAGATAACACAAATCCGAACAGAGAAGACGACCCACAGATCGTTTCTTTGCGTACGGAATTATTGAATCTGGCTAGAAAAATGCCAAATTTCAACAAGGTAATCCCTATGCAGTGGCTCCGTGTGGAACAAAAAGTCGACGATATGGTGAAACAAGGGATGCATTACGTTGGTAAGAAGCGTTTTGCAGAGGACATTTCTGGAGGCATTTGCCAGTTTAATCACAAAGATGACGTCGAAGAATTGTTACACTTTTTACAAGCTCGTGGAAGAGTTATCTACCAAGATCTCCCTGACAATCCAGATGGTTTGGTCGTGCTAGATCCGCAGTGGTTAATTAAAATACTATGTGAGATAATTACGGTGAGTCCACCATGGAAAAACGACCCTGTTCTTCAGAAAGATTACAAAGTCCTCGGAAGAGAGGGACTGCTTTCGCAGCAGTTGCTTAATCAAGCGTTTGAACACCTTGAACTGAGTGATGTAAAGGATTCACTGATTCATATCATGGAAAGCTTTGATGTTATATGCAACTCTAAGAACTGCAAGGGGAAAGATTACCCTTATTTTGTTCCATGTATGTTGAAATCACCAAAGAAGAATACGAGAGGCACAAACATGCACAATGGCCCTTTGCCCGTATTTCTCACATTTAACACCAACTACGTTCCAAGCGGGCTGTTTTGCAGACTGGTTGTACATTTTTGGAAGGAATGGGCATCACAATTATGCCGTGACTCCCGTATGGCCCCTTCGTTGTTTTCAAACGCCGCCCGATTCAATGTCAGTGAAGTGTACCAGCTCACTCTAGAGTGTCACAAAACTGTGATCAAGTTGATAATCTGGACACAGCGAGACTCAGATGGAATGGAAGAGAAAAGAATTTGCGAAGAATTATTGAGGTAAGCCACAAACATATCGGACATTATTTCGTTTCATTTAAACTTAATAATTACCGTTAAAGCAATATTAAATAGAATACCATAACCAAAAAAAATGATGAAATACTATCACATTGCTGTAAATAAAGGGAAACTTAAAGGCCCTCTTTAATTTTCTTGACTTTTTCAATCGTTCTGATCCCTGTGACAGGTTTTTTTTTCCAGATTTAGGACCTTTTTGGGTGCTAAGTTTTTGATTAGGTAAGATGCATTCAGTTAATTGGACGTTACAATGAGTCACGCTTGCGTTATTGGCGTTGTTGATATCCTTGTAGCTATGTTTGTTCATTGCAGTCTTCTGGAGCGTTGCAGAACTAGGCTAGGCGTCACCTGTCCGTGGTTAGGATCATCTACGATGGAATTGTATGTGAAATGCCAGTTGTGTGAGCCTCGTCCAGATAAGTGTCGTGACGGAACCAATATTTGCATATTGCACAAAGAGAAAGGCTGCTCTCATTTTGACTGTGGCCACTACATTCCGTTAGGCAGCTCTGGTCTGAGTTGTGAACACTCCGTTGATACTGTTCCCGACTATCCAAGAGAAAAACTGGATCCTTGGGTTCAGGTTAGAAAAAAAACTTAGTTCAATCTACGTGCAGTGAATCAGGATAATTTGAAACTCACGGTTGGCAGATAGCTTTGTCGCGCGCAACACTTTCGTAGGATATTCGATTCCCATCAAAACCTGAATTTGTCCAGGCTTTATCTTTTACAAATACTTCAAAATTTCTTTTATCTGCAATGCTCTTTCTCATATTAGGGATAAGAGACATTTGAAATTATCTTCCTTTTGCTAAACACAGAATTCGCCGTATGTTTTAGGCAGTTTGTCTTAAATGATGTCAGGGTTTATAAGAAATACTTATACTCCCTTTTATTACTATTATCGCGTTTTCTTAATATCAAGTGTCAGAATCAGCTACCCGTGAGCTGCAGCACCTTGGGTGACTTTATGTGAGGAAGCTACATTTTTTGGATACTTTTTGAAGTATTTGTAGTTTATTGTTTTCCCAGGTTCGCTACTTTTGAATTTCAGCTACAATGGTTCTTTCATTTCCAAATTTGTAGGCCTCAAAAGAAGGATAGGAACATCCCTTCACGATCCATGACGTCCATTTCCGTATCTGATAATCATTACATGCTGTTTTCTCAACCATTTGCCTTAATAAACTTATATCCAAAAACTTACTCCTCGTGAGATCACAGGAGAGGTAGTCAGTTGGGTTATTAAAGTATACGTTTTGAATTACTTTTATTTGTATATTTATCTCTCAATTTATTCTAATAACTGCTAACTGTAAGCGTAAAGTTGCCACTATTTCCTTCTGCCTTTTAGGCTTTGAAATCCATTGAACGTAAGAAACAAACTGGTAAGTTTTTTCATCAGAAATGATGGGTCATCAAGCTAAAAAAAATTTAAACAAATATCCAGTTTGAGTGCGTGGGCCTCCTTATGACGTGTAAAATGAAATGGCCCTTAACGACGGAAAAACCTGAAACCTTTTTAGCGGATAAGGAAAATCGTCAAGGATATGTACAAGCTTATCTATTGACCGAAAAAATATGTTCCAATTAGTTTCCCTTAACATTTGTAAAGGAAACGATACAAGTGTGTAAGTGCCATAAGTGCCACAAGTGCCCCAGCATATTTTCATTTTGGTGAATGTCTTTTATTTTACCTAAGTTGTTTACTGTATGGAGCTTTTCGCTCGATGGCAAACAAGAGATATGAATGGTATGTCACCAAATCCATTTACGTGGCAAAAAAAAAGAACAAGAAATCATCCGTTCGCGTATGTGGACGTGCATATTTCGTGTAAAATGATGCACTGTAGGGATGCATAATACAATGGCACGAACTGTCCTTGAAGCAAATTCCTCAGGAGACGTTTCATTAGGAAAGGGAATAAGCTCTACTGTTACAATGAATCTGTTGGCTCAAAACATCTGGTCGAATTATTTTTTTTTACATTTGTTATCATGCAGGTGATTCTACTAAACATTTACGTCGGTCAAAGGTGAAACGCCGTAATGAAGAGTCGTCTCTGAATGACGCCTTAACACCGAAGAAAAGAAAAACTCGTTTGGCAGGTAAAATATGGACATATCTATGGTCGTACCGTTAACCTCCACCCCCCCCCCCCTCCTAACCCCATCTTCCTTCCCCCTGCCTTTGTAAAATAAAAATGCCTGGATTCAGCAATATGGCATGAATAGTTGCGATACGTTCTACTCGCTATGCCCTCGTCTTGATGCTTTGCTGTGATATCTTTATGTTTGTAGTCAAGCAAAGAGTTCTCAGTGACGAAGAGTTAGTGTGGCTTTACCAAATTTGCTTATTGAATGCAAAATATTTTTTTCAAGCTTTTCGCTCGACTGCAAAGTAGAGATATAAATGGTATGTCACTAAAACTGTTGACGTGGCGATGACAATTTTTCGTCCAGGCAGCAAATATAAGGAACAAGAAATCTTCTGTTCGCATATGTGGACGTGCATCTATCGTATAAAATGATGCACAGTAGGGATACATAATGCATTGGCACGAACTGGCCTTGAAACAAATTAATCAGGAGAAGTTTCATCGGGAAAAGAAAAAGCTCCATTGCTTTAATGAATCTGTTGGCTCAAAAATCTGGTCGAATGGTTTATTGCATTTGTTATCATGCAGGTGATTCTACTAAACATTTGCGTCGGCCAAAGGTGAAGAGCTGTGATGAAGAGTCGTCTCCGAGTGATGTCGTAACTCCAAAGAAAGGAAAAACCCGTTTCGCAGGTAAAATGAGGACATATCTATGGTTGTACCGTTAACCTCCACCTCCGGCCCCCCTCCTAACCCCATCTTCCCGCCCCCTGCCTTTGCAAAATAAACATGCGTAGATCTAGCAAAATGACATGAATAGTTGCGATACGTACTACTCGCTCTCCCCTCATCTTGATGCGTTGCTTTGATGTCTCTATTCTTTTAGTTAAGAAAGGAGTTACCAAGAAGAAAGATTTAGAGTGGCTTTCGCGGCAACTCGAGGAGTGGAAGTCGCTGGGGCGTCGTCTCAAAATTAAGGACGCAAAACTAGCGGCGTTTGACTGTGAATTTAAGAAATACTCTGAAAAAATTTACCAAATGTTATTACACTGGAAAAGGAAGAAAGGTTTTCGTGCAACATACAAGGTCCTACATCGTGCACTGTGTCATCGATTTGTTAATCGCACAGATTTAGCTCAGAAACTTTGCTGTCAACAACATAAATGACTGTTTACTTGATTGACTCATATATAGTTTTTATTTCTATTTCTACTGATTATTCCACTGCTAAATGAACAAGTATCCCCAATATGGCTACATTATTACCATGTGAAGTACTATAAATCAGTAATCTTCCTTTTTCTAATTGGATCGTTTTTCTGTCTATTAGTCACATGCATCTTTCAATTTTTTAAATGAAAAACGTCAAGTGATAAAGTATAAAGCTATTGACTCTATTGCATACTTTATAAGACATACACGTGGTTCAAAATCACCTCACAGTTTTTGTATATGTAATCACATGAGGCCAAGTACTATTAAAGATTAATTGCACGAGAGTTTTCAAAATTTTCCAAAATTGCCCGAGTCGCGAAGCGACGAGGGCAATTTGGAAAATTTTGAAAACTCAAGTGCAATTAATCCTTAATAGTACGAGGTCTCATGGGATTACTTATTTATCAATAAAGGGCAAAATTTATACGAAGGAAAATCACGCGCGCAGTCTATTTTTATCTGGGAAGCCTGTTTAGCGCAACGGCAAATCATCAATCAAATTGAACTGACCAATCGATTCAATGAAATTTTATTCTCAAAAACTATGTCAATTAATTTCGCATTTCAAAAGTTCAATTAATTCGTCGTCCGCTTCAATAAAACGACAAGCCATTGTTGCAACAAAAACTTGATAACAAATTTCAAGATAACGAACGGTTGCTATGCAACGGATTAGCCAATCATTAACAGGTAATCATGCCCTCTCTTGATTACTAAAAATGCCCTCGATTAAGAAAAAAATGCCCTCTTTCTCAACCAATCAGCGCTCAGTAATTTTGCCCTCTATTGATAAACAAAATAACCACCATCTACGTTGATATTTGTCCCCCGATTGTTTCCGTGTAAAAGAAACAAAGACAGCGGAAAAAAGCCGGTCTAGAATTACACTTTTTTATCTTTATTACTGAACATGGGAGAAAAATGAAGTAATTTTGTAGAGTTAATTTGTGTTGAATTTAAAAAGCTAAGGTTGTGGTTATTCATCGTGCTGAATAACAATAAAAGCTAAGTTTTCCGTTTGTTTCACGACGTAGTCACGTGTGATGTAGATTGCGACGTTTCGACTGTATACTGCTAGTCTTCTTCAGGCGATGAGGTCGACTGGTCATGCGTGATTTTATGAAGCATGATTTTTTTTCAACAGTTCCTATTGGTGTATTTCGATCCCTGCTGTTCATTCAATGACTTGCTCCCTCGGCGGTCCGCTGTTGCACGGCTCTCCTGTTGTTGTGTTTTTTAGATCGTGGGCATCCACGCTTCTGGAATTTCTATTCCACTATTACTGTTGATGTTGTTAGGGTGAAGTCCTATATGAATTGCCTCTTTGACCCTGCGCGTGTAGTAATAAGGGTTACGATCAATAGACTTTACTTCGTTCCAGAGTAGCTTGTGTCCGGTGTTGTGGGCATGCTCTGAAACGGCGGATGTCTCGGTACGGGCGAGTCGAATGTCTCGATCTTGCCCCTTAATTCTGTCTCGCATAGGTCTTCCAGTCTCTCCGACGTACACCTTGCCGCATTCACAGGGAATCCTGTAAACTATGCCATCTTGTTTAGCCGGGTCGACGGCGTCTTTTGGTCGTACTAACTGAGATCTTAGCGTAGTCTCCGACTTGAAAACAGCGCGTACGCCTTGTTGTTGTAAGCAACAGCGAAGCAGTTCGGACTGACCTTTGACATAAGGTAAAAGCGCAGTAGCTTTAAACTCGTTGGCGGGTTCGGCACTGTTGTGTGGTTTTCCGGTCTTGGTAAGTTTGTGCAAGAAAGAAAAAGGATAACCATTAGAAACCAGAACAGATGACAGATGTTTTTTCTCCTCGGAGATGACGGAGGGTTTTGTTACGAGACGTTTTGCGCGCTCGTAAAGGCACTTAACGATACCGCGTTTTACCGATTGAGGGTGGTGTGAATCATAAGCTAAGAATCGATCGGTGTGCGTGGGCTTCCTGTATACGCTGGTGGTGAGGCGGCCGTCAGGTTCTCTTAAAACTGTGGTGTCTAGGAAGGCGAGTTTTTGTCTTTCTAAGTCTCCATGGTGAAGCGGATGGAAGGCTGCTGATTATTTATAAATGCTGTAAGAAGTCATCTACGTTTTCGCGATCCAGGATGGTAAAGGTATCGTCCACGTAGCGTTTCCAAATCTTTCTTTTCCAGATCAGCTCGTAGGATGATGTAGTTATCGCCTGTTCTTCGAAACTCTCCATGTAGAGGTTAGCAATAACAGCGGAAACCCGACTCCCCATGACGGCGCCGTCTTTTTGCTCGTAAATCGATCCGTCACACTGGAAGTATGTGGATCTCAGTACGAAGGTCAAAAGGTCAGCGATCTGTGCAGGCGACAGCGTGGTGTGGTCTGCAAGGCTTGGGTCGTTCTCGAGTTTCTGCGGTGCGGCTTGTACAGCGGCGTCGATAGCAACGTTGGTAAACAGCGATTCTACGTCGAAAGATACCATGATCTCGTTGTCTAAGATCGTCTCATTGCTGACGGTGGATACGAAGTGGGCTGAATTGGTCACCATGTACTCTGACTTTCCTCATAAGTGTTGTTGAAGGCATACTTCTGTAACGTATTTGCATCACAAGTGGTACCTATACGTAATACACATGCATTTTTCCTTCAATGATTTGTTGGTTGTGACGCAGCATTGAATTAGGGATTTGAGGCGCTTTTTTCCAAGAGGTTTGATGTGAAACCAAAATTCAGCTTGTAAAGAATCCCATGCCGAGAACACGAATATATCTTTTAGTGCCGCAGTACACGCCTGTTTTCGTCTAGCACCAGTCTTACCCGTTTATTCAATGCGGATTACCAACAACCTCAAGTCTTTAGCCTCTACGTGGTATTGAATAGTGATCACCATCCTGGCTCAAGTATTGGAACTCGGAAATTTACTTCCGTTCATAACCAATGTACACTGCTTGAGCAAGGTTGACGATGTACGACCTGCCTTTGTGTGAACATAGGCATGCGTAGTATGGAAAAGCTATTTTTTCAGCTGTGTAGGTCGAGATGGGACACTTTGTGGTCCTTATGTTTTTATAACTTTCAAAAGAGCGAAAATATCGCATTATATCACTTTAAGAGAAAGAACCCAATTTACCTAAACTCACTGAGGTATTTGTGGTCTGTTGTCTCTACTGTCTAAATACTTTTGTAGCCTCCTTCGCAGCCGTTGTTTGGTCTCGTCACACAACGCCCTCGATTCCTCGTTGGAGAGTGAGCGCATTGCGCGACGAGACCATAACGGTTGTTAAAGAGCTTAAGCTTACAATCATTCCTGTAACAGAGAGAAATCAAAAGTCAGTCGCCTTAAAAATATAATTCCAGATAATTTTACCACGAAAGGCAAACTGCAACTCTGTTTTATCTCCAATAGACTCTAACTAAAGATACACTGGGATCTCGAATAAATAAAGATACAATGAACAAGAGAGGACTTTGCCCCCCTATGTTTAAATCACGTAATAAAATGCAGGTTGTTTAGAAGGAAAGAACACGGTATTACGAACCGATCTGAGTATTGAATGTAAAAGAAAAGTGGCCAACGCTCGAAACTTCAGTTGAAACTCTATACGTTGGCTTATTAACATTATCAACTCACTTGATGAAACCAATATTATCTTGTTTTACTCCCCCACCGACGAAGCACTACAGTTTCTTTAGAAACTTGTCCCTTTAACCGACTTAGTATGATTGGCTGATTTAACTGTTCGAGTACAGGTGACCGATTACAGTCAACTTTCCGATTACAACTCTACCGAATAATTAGTGAAAAACAAAGCAGCTAATGCGCAAACCACATTCGAGGAAGGTGCAATGGTTCTGGGAGTATCACACATTAGCAACGACTTCCCTATGCCGTGGCATTACAATGATGAACAAAAGGAAAAGCTTTTATAGACAAATCTCCAAGGTTGCCAATAGACGGGCTTGGTACTAAAATCACAACAGGTCTTTTAATAATGATTTAGTACTGCGTTCTGTCATGGCTTTTGGGCAAAGAGTAAAAAAAGAGTGTGGGACCATAGCAGGCTGGCAACAGATTTAGAACTACTTTGCTTCGCCGGTTCCGCTAATATACTGTTGAAGTTTCTCCTGTCGTTAAGCTTGAAGGGAAGATGGAATAGTCGTAAATAAAAATTTGCAATTAAGCTCTCTATACCATCGAATTATTGGACAAATGAAATGGACACTTACGTCAGATGCTCTTCAAACTTCGTAGTCTGGGTATGAGATTGAAATTTAGAGGACAAACCATTCGTCTTACATAAATAATCTTTCTGAATACAAGATGGCGTCGTGGGGAAATAATCGAGGTAGGGATTTTTTTGGAATATATTAAATTAAACGCTTCAAAAGACAAATGTAGCGAGTAAAACTCTGTCAGTGTTTGTTTTCAAAGGAATTAATTTCCAATTTGATCAGAGAGATGATGGCGTTAAGTATTTTAGATGGTCCATGAACTTATGACGTGTAAAATGTAAATAATTCTTTATCGAAAGCGAGCGTATTGTGTACTTTTCAAGATCATTCGATTGAAATTTTTAAATTAATGTTTTTCGTCACCTGGCATGTTGCGCAGGTTCGAGGACAACCTCTACAGATGAAATGTTGGAAACAGAGAACAATCGAATGGTGGACGATTTGGCGGCAAAAGTTTCTCGTTTAAAAGGGGTAGGAAGACATTGCTGTAACACTGTGTCGTTGTAACAAACCTTTACACCCTAAGATTAGTGTGCATATTCTCCATACCTTCCTCTGTATATTTCTTATATATAATGCTTGAATTTTAATAAGCACTTTGGCTGTGGTCCTCATTTGCATTGATCAATGTGATAGTTTCCATTTTTTGGAACCCTCCCCCTCCCTGTCAGTAATACCCATCATCACATTTCTGATTTTAAATCAAGTCTACCTGTTAAAATCCTTTTCATTCCTAACTGTGTGAAAATTACTCCTGCTCCTAACCCACACTCCATGTAAAAGAGGTGTCTAAGATAAGGAACAACCCTCTGTAATACAAACTTAGCTAATTTAATATGTAGTTTGTTTTATGGAAATTTATTTGATCCATTTCATTTTTTTAAGATCGCAATTGATATCGAGAATGAAAGCAAGCAGCAAAACAAATATCTTGATGGAATGGTAACTATGCTGCTATGTGTGTGTGTGTGTGTGTGTGTGTTTTTTATGCAAAAATACAACTGTTTAAATTCCAGAATTGTACAACCCCTACCCATCTTTTGGATTGGTCTAAGCAATTGACAGATTTTTCATCTGATCATATACAGTAGTTGTTACTCAACTGTCTGTACTTGATATTATTTAATAACTGTTATTTTCTGATCACCTGACCTCCACACTTTACCCCACACTGTTTAAAGTTAATACTTTTACTCAAAGAACTCAAACCATTGTCAAAACATGTTCAAGCTGAAAGGTAGAGAAGATGGAAAAATGTTTACACAAAAGTTTGATGGAACACTACCTTCTCAGAGCATATTTTTACAATTGGTGCCAATACATCACAAACCCAACCTACTACACTTTTTACACCTCTCATGTTTGTAGCATTACCTGGGAAGTGATGTTGATTTTCATGAGCTACAACTCACTGTATTGTATTGATGTAAAGTAAATCAAGGTAACCGATTTTAAAATCAACAGGGAGATGACTTTGGGAGCTCATCAAGTTTGTTGAGTGGCAGTGCAGCACGACTATCACAAATGGTTTCTGCAGGACGATCAAACAGAAAAATCATGTGTTACCTTATAGCTGGACTAGTTGGAGTATTCTTTATTGGTTACTATGCACTCAGCAAGGTTATTATCAGATAGTTAGAAGTTCTAGAATGTATAAAAAAATTCAATGAAGCGCTCTATACTTTTGTTTCCTCTTGGTGTATTACAGAAACTAAATACTCAACAAAAAACTGTACAAATTGCTTTGCATATGTACAACATTAAGGTATTCTCATGTCCCTTGATAACAATATATCTTTCAAGTTTGCTTGTACATCTAAGAAACATTTTAATCCTCATTACATTGTATGACTGTTTTGATGATTTTGAAAAAAAAACTTAGTTGGTGATTGTGGTACATTGTAAGTGGTAGTACATGTACATATATCTACTAATGGATGCTAGACTTAGCTTTTAAACCTCCTCACTGGCTGAAAAAATATTTGACATCTGAGGAAAATGTCTCAGTGTCTTAAAGAAATACCTCAAAGGAAAGAAATAACATGAAGTATGTGTATTACACAAGTTAATACATACTGTGGAAGCTTTAAATTTACCAGCAGATAATCATTGTAAATCACCCTACAATTGCATGTGCATTATTTCTGTAAGACATAATTGTAGAATATTCATGAAGTCTCCTAATGAGGGGGGGGAAGGGGTGAGGAAGGAAGGGGTGGGGGAAAGGGGTGAGTTGGGGAGGGGGGAGGGGGTGGGAGGTAATGTAAGGGAATCAAACACAATGTCATTTTTACACTACCAATAGGTGGTAAAAAACAGTTCTATAATATAACATACCATATGTACCTAGTGTCATTAGTTTCAAAAAAAATTATCAGAGAAGTTCTGTTGCGAGACTATGTATAGTTACCAAAGCTAAATATTCTTTAAACAAGCACTGATGTTCAACTTTATGACCAGGATTGGTCAAACGCATCACTTGACTGAATATCCCCCAGCTGAAACTGGGCAAATGATATTCCTCAATTTTTGAAACTTACATCCACTATGATAAGTCTTCATTTAAAATTCAATTCAAGAAGAGAGAGTGTGTTATGGTTGTTACAGAAGAAGGGAATATTTATTTGTCCATAAAGTCATACCAAAGAACACTCAAAAGAAAACATCCCACGTAGCAAACAATAAACTGTTTGTAAACATTTAACAGGTGTATTGCAAAATATTTAAAGGATGATAAACACCTCTATTTTGCATGAAAAAATAAATATGCTTATATATTTGTTCTTGGACATTATCTGTTCCTTGAAGAGCTTTGCTCTCAGAAAACTGTGCTCATCTTGGAACAAAGAACATCTACAGAAAAATATCTGCATATTTTCACGTCAAACAGATTCTATTGTTTATATATTACTATATACCACACAGATGAATAGTGCTAAAAGATATTGCTAATGACTGGGAATATTTTTTATTATTAAAGATGATTAAACACGTGTGACAGTATATGTGTTAACCAAATATCTGAACAGTATTCATAACACAGCAAACACCTTTTAAGGGATTCAGGGCTAAAAAGATTAAATGACTGATACTAATTCAAGAAAAGCTAAATAAAGGTCTGGAAAATTGACTCTGTTTCTTATTACATTCTATGTATGAGTACCACCAGAAAGCTACAGATTTAACATGCAACTTTAAAATAATGGGCCATTTAAAAGATTCATAATCTCCTGGTAAAAAGGGTGATCAAGTGCAGATTTTTTTTGATGGAAGTCATTTTTTTATTGGCAGGCAAATACAGCTCATTTTTATTACAAAGACTTGCAATTAGCCTCAATTTGAAAAGGGGGGTTTATAAAGCTTGTAAATAGTTTCTATTGATCCAAACCAGAAAATCCATTCTGTATTTACAAATCACTAGCAGTTGCAAGCAATATATTGTTCAACCTACTGGAGAACTGGCAAGCATTGTTGTACAGTTTGTCACCCTTACTCTACTATGTACACCTAACATCATAGCAAAATACATACTCTGGAATCTCTATAGGGCGTACACCTTAGTGCAAAGTCTTGCCCCAGAATATCTCAACTGTAGTGAGACAAGACCTGGAATATGCTCTTCCAACTGATCAACAGCCTTTGTTGTAATCTGACTGCACATGCTCAGATCTAGGTGGGTTAAATTACGGCCATGTATTGCTAAGTCCATGACACTCTTATCAGTGATGTTGTCACATTTAGATGCATCTAGTGCTACCAGCCTCTGCAGGTGAATTGCGACCAAGGAAACACCCATGTCAGTTACTGATGTACATCCACTGAATGTCAGCTGTTCTAGAGTGTGGAGATTTTCAGCAACATCAGCTAATCCACTGTCTGTAATCTGTGACCAAAAGCAAAGTGAAAGTCAAGAATAGCCAATGCTGGGAGGGCTAGAACAAAATTAACCCTGAACGATCTGAATGCTTCACAATTTAACAATTCCTCCAACTGACAATGATTTGTTTCTTTGTTATCAAGTGTATAATGTAAGTTTTGAAGTCTTCATTGCTACCTTATAAAGCATATTCTACAGTGTGGAGGATGTGACTATTTTTGCAAGAAAAAAGTTAACAAAATTGAATATAGGTACATGTATAGCCCAAAATGAGGTTGGAGGTAGATGAGTGGCGAAACTTTAAGTCTCTCAAACTCTTCCTTTTTTCGCTTTATTATTTTTTTTTTGGGGGGGGGGGAAGGGGTTAGAAAGAAGATAGGGGAACTGACTCTTTTCCCTGCATTTTTCTGCCTGGGAGTTTTTCTCTTTTGCCATCATATCATTAAAGAAGTGAGTGATTAGAGTCCTGTGACCATAAACTGTACCTGTGTACACATGTTTATATTCAGCGTGGTTAAGTTCCTTAGCTGACAAATGCTTCTTAAGCCTCCATCTGTGATGCATGTACAGTGACTAATGTCCAAAAGTTTCAGTTGTTCTAGGTTCTTTATTCCTTTTGGTACCTGGAGAGGAAACACAAAAATTCTGAAAGTTAATATGAATCATACATGGAGTATTAAAATATTTTCCTTGCCATGAGTAAGTATGAGAGATAAAGGGGAAGTTCTGATCCTGTTTCATGTAAATTTTTAGAAAACTTCAAACACTGTGTGTACTTTGATCAGCATTTCATGCATCACAGATTTAAATTCGGAAACTTCAAATCTCTCTTTTTGAGTGTGAGATTTCAGGAAAAAAATTGGTATTTTCACAAAATGAAAGAAAAATAGTCATGGGTCACATATACTTCAGGAGGCAAATCACACCTCACCTCAAATTTTACACATCATGCTTGCATTTCTATAAAATCCATGCATCACATATTAACTCTTTACCACCCTTGCTGACTGTATGCATTGATAACAAGGGAATTTAGTGTTATCAACCGAGTTGGAAAGGTAAATTGGCCACCATAAAGAGTTTAAAGGCTGACATTTTGAGTGTTAGCCCTTTATCAATTGCTCTAACAAAGGGCTAACCCTCGTAACATCAGCCTTTAAACTCTTTACTTTGTCCAATTTACATTTTCAACTCAGTTGATAACTGTACATGTAAATTACCCTTCCACCAACACAGAACTTGCCCCCCTTTATTAACTATATGCATACCTTACTTTGTGCGGTCCCTCCTTCCTTTTTAAATTTTTCTGCATGGGAACATTTATCCTTGTTATGGCAGACATCAGCAAGGTTTTGCTCAGAGGGAACAAAGCCAATCAAACCATTATCAGTGATGTTTATACACCAACTGAGCCGAAGTGATTGCAGTTTAATAAGTGAGCTAGTGATGGCAGACAATCCAATGTCAGTTACATGAAGACATGAGCTCAGATCAAGTTCTTGAAGATTGATCAGGACTGTAGAAAATCGCAACACTAACTCATCAGACAGAGTGCTGCAACCATTTAGTACAAGGACTTTTAAAGGGACATTGTGATTTGTACCCTGCATTAAATAAAAAGAAGGATAAAAAAACACGATAAAGCATTTTCAGTATTCTACCTTACTCACAGGACACAAATTAAGGTGCAATTGTAGAGAAAAACTCTGAAATTTTGATATCAAGCACCATTTCTTAATCAAGCACCTCTTAAGTGCATGTTTGGGTGAGGTATAAGTTATATGTAGGCTATTGTTTGCACAGTGTAAGGGGAGGTGGTTACTACTATGGGATGAATTTCTTCTTAGACATGAATGTACAACATACCACTGATGCTTAAGTGTCACACAGATTATTGGTAACTGTGTGAGATGTAGTGAAAATGCAAGGCAAGCTGGTTAAATCAAGAAAAAGCAAGTAAAGGCTTTCTAGTTAAAAAAAAACAAAACAAAACAAAAACATAAGCAAAAAAATTGTTGGGTGCATAAGCCAACAGAAAATCGAATACATTTGACCCTATGACTAATCAGAGTGCACCAATATTGTAATAGGTGAACAATAATCCCTTCATGACAATTAAGGCCCTGATGAGTGATTAAATGTATATGAGTAAGTTCAGTGTACCTGTGTCCAGCATAAGAACTTTCCTAGGCCACTGTTAGACAGCTGGTAGCATGAATAGAAGTTTAGTGAGTGTAAGTTGATTAAAAGTGCGTTGACAGTCAATAATGCCCCATCTGTGAGTTGTCTGCAACTATTTAAGTCCAGCACCTTTAGACAGTGCAAGTATTTGCCAATGCAGATTAATGTGGTATTTGTAATATCCACACAAGCAAGTTTTAGGACCTCAAGTGACGTCTGGTATTTCACCAGTGATACTATGCCATTATCAGTCAAATGTTTGCAAGCTGTTAGATTTATCGCTATAAGTTTTAGTTCAGGTATCTGAGAAAATTTGAGCATCACTTCATCCGTAATATCAGATCGACTGATGTCAAGGTGTTTCAGAGATGACAACTTCTTTGCCATCTTATGCCATGTTGAAATTCCAATGCCCTTGCAGCCAGAAATACTAAAATCCACGACATTGGGCAACAAATCAGCTACTTTTGAAACAAACACGTCGGATACGTCTTTACAAGCGTTCAAATCCAAGACAGTCAAATGTCTCCAAACATTTGCACATTTGTCCAACCAAATCACATTCTTTGCCACGTCAAGCTGCCTACATCGGCTCAAGTCTACACGTACAAGGTTAGGACAGTATTTACTTAGTATCTCGAGTAAGTTATCATTGACGCATCTGCAGCCTTGCAGAGACACCTCTCTGAGATTTGATCCAACTTGCTTACAAACTTGAAGAATTTGAGCAGCAGTTGTCATATGCTTGAATCTCAGATGCTGGATACAGTGTCTCTGAAGGCTGTCCACTAACAGATGGGAAAACCTTTCTCGTCGTGTTCCAAGACTGACAGAAACGTTTCTCCACAAGATGGGATCCTGCGAAGCTTTAGACCACTGACCACAAACAAGAGCTGCACATTTTAAATCCGAAGCTGGCAGAAATCTGAAAATATACGACACGATTTCCAGCGGGAGAGCCAAAATAATCATGTTATTATTCTCTACAGCACAACTTGATGCACTCACGGGCATGACAAGTAAAAGAATTTTGTTGAGCTAGCTTATGTTATTGAGCGAGTTGTTCGAAGACAAAAAATAAATGTGAACACAAGTAACAGTTATTTTAGGTGTTGCCCTCGGGAAAGATCAGTTCCATGCAATCCCATGAAATCGGACAGTTGTCTTCAGTAAAATTCACATAGCTGGTCTGTCTTCTAATGAACATATCCGAAACTTAGGAAAAGCTACGCAGTTGTTTTTCTGTTTAGCATTTTACAAAATGCTAAATTTTCCGCCATGTTTTCATTAGAGCGTTTAACTGCTGAGCATGTATCGCGGATTCGTAATTGCAGTTCTATGTGGTTCTCGCCAAAGTTCGCGGTTCTTAGAGGGTCTTAACGTGGTCAACTGTAACCACTAAAACAGCAAACAAATTTAGCTGTTAGCGGTAAAAATTGACAAATTTTAATCGTTATTCGATAAAAGAATTTAACCGTAAAAACGTAGTCTTTTAATGGCAATGGAAATAAATTAACCGTTATTCCTAAAACGGCAAAAATTTTAACCGTCAGCCGTAAAAGCCATTACTCCATTGACACCCTCTTCCTATCATTTCAATAAATTAGCCTTTATGTTAGCATTTTGTCATGAAAAAACTGTTCTTATCTTCTCCATTTTCAAGCATCAACCACCCTTGCTCCTTTTATTCAGATTCTTTGCACTTGTAGATAACTTTTTAGCAAATTTTCCGTTCAAGTTCAAGTTGGTCTTGCATGAAGCAAAAAGAGGGAAATTTCCATCTGTTAATGGAAATCTTTAAATATCATGTTTCTTTCAAAGCAGAAACCACCCAAAAAAAGAAGAAAGAGAATGAACACATTTGAATGCGTAGGGCTAATTGTCGACGCAATAAACAAGGATGACAAATTACTTGAAACCATAGTAGTATGTCAGAAATGACTGTGAAGGATGACGAGTACGAGAAAGAGGATTTCGTTATCAACGTATAATCAAAGATTCACGATTGAAAAGAGACGTCAGCATTTCATGAAAGATTTTATTCAGAAATTTATCCCAAGGAAAAAAACCCACCAATGCCGTTGGCATTCTCGACGGTCTAGTACATCTGTTTAAGTTGTGACTGTCTTCTTGGAAAAAAAATAAACATGCTGAAAAAGATTACCAAACGAAAACTTTTTCTTCGCGAATTTGTAAGAAAATCCCAGTGGCAAGGTATTTATGTTGGTTTTGAAGTGAGAATTGTCTTAACGATTTTCTCGTTATCTTTTTTTTTTTTTTCAATCATTTGTCAACACTTAATTGTCGTTTTATCCATAAGTGGACCGCCAATGCGACGATGGATGAATTCCGAGCCGTTGAGAATTCGAAGTTGCTGATTGTTCACGAATGTCTTACAGTGGTTTGATTGAAATTGAAAAAAACAACTTCTCAAGAACACTGCTACTTTCCGCTGAAAACTGAGCTTTTTGAGAACGCTCTTCAATCAGGGTGAATTCGGAGACGTCAGTTTTGCGTTTTAGGATAAACAGAAAAAGAAGTTTTTACAACGAACCTCCGTGTTTACGGAAGGCGACGTTGATCCCGTGCTGATAAGTAATATAAATTTATCCCCATGATGAACATGCGTAATCATACCGGTTTGTACCGCTATTAATCATTGAATGGTGCCTGAGTTTGATTGGGCATGCTGTGGAACAAGAGCTGATAAGATTTCATTGCGCCCAAGATCCTTAGCGTGCGTGGGTAAGGTATGACTAGAGGAAGTCTGTCAAACGAATCAAAGATTACGATGTTTTCCGCGGTGCTGAGGGAGGCTGCTACATAATTTTGTTCTCTTTCTTCAAGTAAAGCTTCTTCTATACGTAGTCGTGGGGTTGCATTCTATATTTCATCAATTTTAAAAATATCGAGACACGTTAAGAGGAATCAACTCGGCCTGCAACCATGTTCTGAGCTTTGAGCCAGCGATATTGCCTAACAATGGCTGCTGTCATTCCCAAAACCACAAAAAGCACGCTGATGATGATGACCCAAGTGCTGGAATCCAGAGGTTGTTTCGTCGAAGCTTGTTCCTTTTTCTTGGCTTTTCTTGCATGCCTTCGAGTTGCCTGAAATGAAACATAAATTTCAAAACAAACACAGCTCTAGGTTCATTGTATAGGGAAAGAAGCTGATATTATACACGTGAATGTGAACCACTATTACTTCATATAAGCAGGTGCTCAAACTGGGGATTTAGATGCTGAAATAAGCTGGTATAAAACTCGTGTATCGCTTGGACAAAAAAACTTAAAACAAAACAAGTAGACAAATAAACAAACAAACAAAGACGAAAAGCTGAAAAAAAATGCGAACAATCAATAACAGAGAACCTAAGCTTGGTCAGTCTATCCTTTGTTCATTGGTTCAATGTTTGGGTGAGTCCATATTTGGACTGATATCACCAGGCGCCGTGTTTACAGGCATCTTGCCGCTCTCCATGGTTTGTAAAAACCGCTGCGTGTGAGTATATCGGAACTAAGTGTCCACTGAGAGTAATGGCCCTGTCTCCTGTCGGTTAAGACTGCATAGACTGTTAAAACAAATAAGTAAGAGAAACATCAACAGAAGCCTTAAATGTTATCGCCAAAAACCTTTTGGCGCAGAACAGAAAATCTTTGGTGGTACCTTCTCAATCTCATAGTCGTCAACGATTTCCCTTCTCCAACACGCAAGGAAGCTCTCATCCTCTTTGGTTCCAAAATCTCCTGTCAGACTCATACCGACTGAAAACTCGTGTGCGATGTTTTTTTTCTATCTTGAGGTCGTTGATTCGCCTTTTCTTGATCAGGTCGGACGCCATATCATAGTCAAAGAATAGCAAGTATTCCAGCGATGAGTATTTATGACTTTCAATCAGATCGTGGAAATCCTCTAGTTCTAGAAGAGAAGTAGCATGTTTTTGTTTTTTCACGATGGATACTCTTCAGTAAAATTCAAATACAGTATACTTATTAAAAACCTGGTTTCCTGAAACCAGTCGCGAGTTGCTTGATCATGTTTCCCGCTCTTCAAGCAGTTTCTTGCTTTTATTTTAATATCTTATTGGCTCAATGTGACATTTTACCTTTTTTTCTGAATACCCTTTGTGGTCATTGTGGTTTTGGTTTCACAACACTCAATCGAAATGCACCTTTATTTATAACTTTATTTTAGCAAACTTATCAACTCGTAACAAGAGCCGCCTGTTTTCTCCATCCAAGTTCATGAGCACTTTCATAATCTGTGGTTTATCGAAGCTACGCAGCCGTCTATTTTGAGGCCAGTCACTTTGGGCTTTCTCTGGATTTTCTTTATGAACGAAGGTCTAAGCTGTAGTCTGGAAACAAAGTCACCCGAGGTTACCTTCAAAATCTGCACCGAAGTTGAACTCTTTTATGAGAAATGTTTCCATGCCTAGAGGAACACCAACCTGCAGTATACAAACAATACGGACTCAGCTTCTTCACAACGATTTAAAGTCATCTCGCCATCAGGAAGTCTCGCCACCGGGGCAATCTCGCCGCCATCAAGTCACCACCGGTAAACTCGCCATCAAGGTCGCTATAGTTAATTTGGTATAAGTACAAAACTTTAGATGATTCTTAAGTTTGATCTCGAGTCTCTCGAGCATACTCATAAGAATGCTATGGGCAATACTGCAAAGCCGTGCTGAAGGCTCGATAGTTTTTTCAAGATGGCGGAAGGCGAGTCAAGTGCGCGTAACGATCGAAAAGCCACCGATTTGATCAGATCAAAGATATCAAACGAACCATCGAACGACGAGGTCTAGCCTGTAAATATTTAGAATCAAAGGAAAAGTGATCATAACTTTTTAATCGAACGAACAAACAACAAGATTGACAAAAGTTGTTATCGATCGCATGCATTTTTTTTGTCGAAAGAACGAGAGTTTTGAAAGCTCATACTGAGATTCTGTAAACTTTTTACCATAACAACAACGAGCAACAAATTAGAGCTCAAGGGAACTTTTATTTATTAAATTAAACGTTTGATAGCAATACTTAATACAGTTACAGCAATCGGTACCGCATGAGTGTTTGGTGGCGAGGTAACAAGCCTTCATGGCGAGATCGATTACACTTTGTGGCGAGTCTTCCAGGTGGCGAGGTTATTTGAGTGTTCCTAGTGTTAACATTATGTGCGTTTAAGCCTTTTATAGAAAAAGCATGGTGGAAAAAAAATACAGAACATCGTTCTTATTTTGTAACGGAACAGTAAATCGCAGCATAGACCCTTCATTGTGCCTTAGAATGCCTTAGAATGCATTTTATTAACAAGGCGTTGTATTCAAATTTAAATTTGACCTGATCGTGTTGTCATTAAACGCTGAAACGTCCACCCACTAAACGCGTTAAAGAACTCAGAACATCGAGTATTAGCAAGAGGCTCAAATAGTAGTAGCAAGAACCCCCGTGATGAACCTTCCAGTCGCAACAGATTTGATTTGAAACAATTCTTAATGTTAACGAAGTGTTCCTGAAAACTGGACTGCCTCATGTACGACACGTTTTTCACTCACTGGGCAACGCAACCATGGTTGGCTCCATTCGTGCAGAACTATTTAATCAGCACTACGTTTTCTCAATTATTGCTTTATTCGGTATTCTTGCCACTCGAATTAAGCTATTATTACATTCATACATACCCTCTTCCACTAGGGTTACTGAGGGGCTCGTAGAAGTACCAGACATGAAGGAATGATACTTCAAGTCTCTATTTTCACTCATTTTATCAGCTATAGATAGAATTTTTTACCTACCCTTTTTCCAAGAAGATTTAGGTCATAGCCTATTTCGCCTGCAGTTAGGTCAGCGGTCAGCCTAGCTGAAAACACAGTTGTCAACACTGTTCCTTCTAACATCCACAGGATCGCAAACGTACGGGCAAGGGAGGACTGAGGTGCTTTGTCACCGTATCTTTGATCGTTGAAAAGAATGGACTGAATTAAACTTGAATGCCTACTATTTTTTGTTTATTCATGAGAAGTAAGTGTAATGTTTAGGTCTGCACTCGTACTATAAACTTTCTTAAACAATAAACCTATATCTCCCTCTGAAAGATTAAAATCAGGCTTTCTGTAGAATACTAGACTAATGGTCATTTATACTGCTTTTAAATAGCTCATGTACACCATTGACTATGACTTTGGTCAAAAATTTAAAAAAAGCTTACCCAACGGTTGTCATGGTAACAAAGGCCCACCAAACCCCTTGTCCGATTCCACGAAAAGAACTCGACGGGAACTGGGCTGAATTGGTCCTGTGCTCCTATATGGGGAGAGAGGAGGTGATAAGTTGCAGGGCATGAGTAAAACAAGTGCACGAGGGAAAAAAAGCCAATGCAAAAGTGTAGCATCCCTCGAAATAAGAAAGTGACCGTCACACAATATAAAATTGCGGCTTAGTTGCAAGGCCTGGATGCAGCTAAACCTTTATATTTAAAAGAAGCTCATTTGCAATAAAGGAAGTGTGACTTGACTGGTCTGAAAGACTAGAGGACAATAAAATAACTTGAAGTGAGGCTACTGTTTGTTTCGATTACAGTATTGAAGGCGTAATGACATAAAACCGCATGTACATGTAAATATGCGAAACATACTTCTGCTATTCCTCTACAACAAAAGATATTTCTACTTCAGAAAATAAATTGTTCAAGATCCTAAATTGCCAAATTGCCCTGTTGGCAACAGTTGTATAATTTTGGCGGTTAATACCCATCGCAAAACATGGCATAGTCCTCATATCACGAACCGAATATTTTTTTCAGTCAGCACAATTCACGTTTAATAAACGGCGTAGTGTTATTGATTTTGTTTTGAGACGTTTTATTTGCATGAGCAATGGTACAAAAAATTCTGATATCTTTCTAAAAGAGTATTTTTAAAAATCTAAAACTATATTTGGTTGGGTGACACAACGCATAGCTAAATGAACGATGGTAATCATGATTACGAAATAAAGTGTGTACCATCCCGTTTTGTTTTATTATGATAAGTCTTCACCATCATTCGGAAATGCAAAATGATCAGTGAAATTAACCAGGAAGTTACTGCTTTACAAAGATCGCTAAATGTTGTCTAACTTTTCGGGAAATATTCATTACTTTTTGAACTCGAAAAATTACTTATGAAAAATTGATTCATAATGATTATGATGCAAATGACAGGCACACATCTGTTGTTATTCAAATTTGCATTGAAGCTTGAATTATTTCCCCCACAGGACTCAATATCAAGAATTATTTCCCCCACAGGACTCAATATCAAGATTTTTTATTACAAAAATTATTTTTTTTCTGTCATGCCATGACATAGATAATGGTTAATGGTTCTGAAAGCATTATTTTTATCCTCATCAATTCGGTGACTCTAGGAAAGAAATCGCCCTGGTTTGTTTTTGAATTGGTAATTTTAATGAAACATATTTTTTCAACTCAAGTAGGAAAGTTTTAGCAACAGCCTGGGCAAAAGGCTGGTTAAAAAATTAATAAACAAAAATTTGAATTCGATGGATGTAGTGAAGCTCATTTTTCAACGATTGCAACATGCGTACCTCATATGTTAATTTTGTAATTCATAGTAAACTCAACCCTTTTTTTTTCAAACTACTGTTTGCTTTCGCGGGATGAGAGAAGTGTGAGTCAGTTCCAATTTTATTCATGGAGTTTCTACTTATTGCAAAATTACTTGCAATAAGTAGAAATGTAAACGGGAAAAGTTTAGAGTAACGTTAACGGGAAAAGGGAAAAAGTGATGACAATGGTCATCACTTTCCTCATTTTCTGGTAACTATTATACCATTCCATAAGTTTTCCATTAGCTATGTTAGATCGACAAAATAAAAAAGAAAAGTAAACCAAACAAAACTTGGAATTAAAACGAATAAAAAGAGAGAAAAAACGACGGGAGGAGACCATAAATAACAAATTTCGAGTTTGCTTCAACGTACGTACCAAAGCCCATATGATTATTCCTGCAAGTAAGGCGTGTAAAAAGGAAATTAGCACCAGCGCCCACACGTTCTTCAGAAGGTACAGAAATCTATTTGAAAATGGATCCGATCCGTGGCCAAATTTTAAAACCGCAGGTCCCGGTGAATGAAACAGTGCCACAAACCTCCTCTGAAGCTGCTCTGTTTCTCCTTTGTTAGAGAAAATTGGAAAATGGATGACAGGATTTTTGTCGTGATTTCGTCGAATGAGTATTTCCATCTCACAAGAGCTAGTAATGTTTATTTTCTCGTCATAAATTCGCAGTCTTGGACAGCAAGCATTTAGTGCAGTATTCATATAACGAGAGAGGTCTCCTTCAAGGCTCTTGCTGGAAGAGTTGTAATGAGTAAATGGGTGAAAATCTTGCCAGTGCAGCCTGACGGTTTCAAAAGATGGACAGTGAAATGTGCTGCCATTTTTCGTGTTAGGCAGACCGGACAATTCGGCTCTTGTTCCACACACATAAACTTTTCCAAACCAAATCAAAATGCAGATTTTGCTGAACATGTCCAAGTTAACTAAAACTTCGGTTCTGAAATGTGTGATGACACATACCCTTCACCAATTTAAATGAAAATATGGTCGTATTGTCTCCCTGTTTTCGCTGGGAAATATTAAAACAACCACCTGCAGGTTTTTAAACTAATTCGTTATCGTTCCAAGAATTCATGTATAATATCATATTACCCTTTTGTCTTGAAATGGCGGAATAAATGAAACGCTAAGTTTCATCATATTGATGTGTTGCGTGTTATGGAGGAGAATGTGAGAAATTTTGCTCTAGCGGTTCAGTAAGATGCGGTCTCGTAAAATGTTGCTAAGAAGCGAAATCACAAGTCATTCCATTGCCACAATGAACAGAGCTTTCCTGCAAAGCTCAAGGCCAGAAGTGTCACCGATGAGTAACATGCAGATTGTTCAAGTCTTGGAGCCCCACATCGTTGGGATCAAACTGATGAGAATGAAAAACATCAACCCCGCAAGGAAAGACGATGATCAATATAAAGATTAGGTGGCGGGATGCGTGAGGAGGAAGGTGAAAAGATTTCTCGATTATCTCGGACAATAGAATGATGAAGAACAAGATCAAAACGATGACTCCGAGGGGACAAAATATGATTTTGAAAGGAGCAATTAATGCAAGCTGAAAGAGTTTCAGCCTTTCGACGTGAAAGCCATCATTATTTAAGCATCAGCAAGCTTCGTGGTTGTGACGTTAGTTGTTGGGACTGCATTTGATTTGATTAGATCCCGTAGACAAAAAATCCTTATAAAAGGTATTTCGTAGATTAAAAGATGGTGATGGGAAGTGTGATAGGTCTTTTCAGGTCACGATGAATCTATTTTATTTAAGTATAAACTAAAGCAGTAAATAGTGTTGAAGGCGGACTCTGATTGGCTACTCAAACTCTGAATATCCCCTGCTATTTATCTCCGAGGAACGCGCACTGGATTTGCGCCTCCAAAAAATGTAATGTTTACAGGAATAAATAAGTCAAAACCCTTCTTTTTGTGCTATATTATCTCACTGTTTCAGTCAATACTAAAACAAAAATTTACCACGCCTCTTCACGACTAGGTAAATATGCACCACTAACAATCACTTGTTTGCTGAATGGTTGTAAAAAAATCACTGACAGGGCCGTGGTCAAAATGAAGCGAAATCTTTGTTATGATTGCTTACCTGCCAGGGACCCGTTTCTCGAAAGTCCCAGTAACGAAACATGCCCTTAAAACTATTCTGTTTTCATTGAAAGTGGGGGTTTTCAAAAGTTTTGAAAATTATACAATGATGCTATCAGCTATAGAAACAAAATGGACTAGATAGGATGCCAGAATCTGCTTTTCTATCCCTTAAATTTGTATTCCGCTCTATTCTATGCCATTTTTATTTTATTTATTGTTTCGGGCCTGTTAAGTTACTGGAACTTTCGAGAGACGGGGCCCCTGAGCAGAAAATAGAAAATAGAAATACGGTGAAAACATATTGCGAGTGTCAGTCGATTTTTAACAAGTCCGAAGGGAGGGCCATGATTCTGTCTCTCATTTAGTTTCAGGGATTGTTTTTAAGTCTTGAAAATCGCTGTAGTGATCTTCATGAATCAAAGATCCTAATGAAAGTTTTTAAGAGCCAGATCATTTGAAATTGGTGTCCAAGAGCAAAAGAGTTTGAAGTTTGATATCATGAGAGAGTTAAGAGATCGTGAGAATAAAATTGGTGTCCAAGAGCAAAAGAGTTTGAAGTTTGATATCATGAGAGAGTTAAGAGATCGTGAGAATAAAACCGCTGTCGATTATATGAATCAAATTATAGATAATAAGGTATGAGTGTACAGATTATAAGAATTATATTTTAAACTGAGTTATATACACACCTGGCTGCGCCTCGTTTGCAACGAGTTTATTTGTAACAGATTTTGAGGTCATCTGAAATCTCTTAGTGAACAGACACATGCACGCATCTAATTGTGAACTAAACATCTTATGCAGTAATTTGAGAAGTATTGCGTAGGGAGACTGAAGGTAACATCAGCTAAGCCTCTAAATTTTCAGGCTGAAAAAAAAGATCAATAAGTATATTTTTTCAAAAAATGCAAACGATAATCATAAAATTCGCGCATTTTCCTTCCAATGCGCTTTGAAGATTCGAGAGCATAAGCCACGAAAAAAGGTAGTCTACTTTGCTGGCGGTCTGCCGCAGAAAGGCCGAGTAGAGACCAATTCGGTCTGTAATCATACGAGTGATAAACACTGAAAACAGGCGGCGTAGCTGATCCGACGATACACGGTAATACAATATGCCACACCGTTTTTTGACAATTTGCAAGAATCAATCAACGGAATAATATTTTAACTTTCCTGCGATATCTCGCTGATATATATCATTCTAGCAATTATTGTTACGGCGATTAAGTGAAGATTGAGGGATTCGTCATTATCATATACTGTTTTGCTGAAAGATCGCCACAGCTTTTATTATGTAGCATTCAGGCGAAGGGAAATAAGGGTACTTCTCAAAGAAATATATAAGGGTACTTCTAATAATATAAGTGAGAGTACTTCTCACACTTTAAGCCTTACGGCAGCACAGTACCGACTTAAAATTGCTTTTACGTTTTGAGGAACACTGTACTTCCCGCAAAGGCTGAGGGCGTTCTACTGACGTTTACAGTATCAAAATTAATTGTGAGAAAACCTTGATCGTTTGCAGCTCTTCGCTGATAGAAACGATTAAATCGAAAGTATTACTATTATGTAACCACTTTATAAAGAATGCATTCACTTTGTCTCGGTCAATTTGTAACGTCCATTTTCCGTGGACGTATTTATCACGCTCCCAACACAAGGGATGAAACAGATTTGTTTTTTTGTGATTCAGACGCTGAATCATTTCAGCGTCGTTTTGAAATAAAAGTCATTCGTAACGTCAAAAATCTGGGGTTTTCTCCCCCAAAAATTATTTGAACCAATTTAACCCGCTATTTTATATCGATCACCTATAGTTTGAGCCGTATATGAATAAAGAAAATGATTGTCCGTGCTATTATTAATCTCAGCGTCATCTATACTAGCTTGCCTCCATCAGATAATTGGCTGAATTGTTAAATTTTAAGCTAATACAATTTTTATATTCGTAAACGGTTGATAAACTGTCTAATCGTTTTAATTGGGCATGTTCGTGCGAAGTGAGCAATCAGTTTCATCAAAAAATCACCAATGACGGCTATTGTTTGAAATTTCCACTTACAATTTTGATCGTGGGAAAACCATAAGCCTCTTCCGCTGAAAGGAGAGACTGACTAAAGGAAACGATTGCATCAATAGTGTTCCTCCATTGTGTTAAAATTTGGCAACCAGTACATTAAGAAGACAAAGTTACAATCATTATATGAAAAAAGACACTTCAGTAACGGTCCACTTAACTAAAAGATTTGTCCTTACACCTAAAACAAAGAAAAAATGCACTCATTTGTATAAGTACACTTCGTAATTTCTGTTTTCCGTGAGCTGAAAGCTCCAAAAGAAAACGCTGAAGTAGTAATTGCTATCAGTAACATCCTTATAAAGTCTTCCTCAGCGAAAGGATTTGATCATTCAATGCTCTTCGAGGCCACGGATATGCCAGTAATCTTCAAGTAATACGAGAGACAAAGGAACATGGAAAAGCCGTTCAGCTGTCAATTGAATCCAGTAACTTTATAGGGATGGATGAAAGTCAACTCAAATGCTAATCATGAATTCAAGTGCTTCTTCTTCCCAAGAGATACCAATTGAATGTAAAAGCCTATATTTTGAAACGCAAACTTCATAATGTACCTCCCGAAGTTAATGTAGCCTTAGTTTCTTCCCTGGTTTTGAACTGCGTTACATTTCCCTTCACAGTTGTATTAAATCTGGTGGTGATAGTCGCCGTGAAAACCAGGCAGCGGCTAAGAACAAACTCTAATGTCGTTATTGCATGTTTGGAAACCACGGATCTGTTAGTTGGAGTTTTCGTGCAACCTTTTTACTTTCCGGTGGTAATGTCAGTGATATCAACCCTTGAGGGAGATTTATCTAAAACGACTTGCTTGATCAGGTTAACTTTTAGCAATGGGCGGGCTAGGAATGTTCTGCGGGGCTTCACTATTTCAATTAGTTTTGATGACCGTCGAGCGCCTCTTTGCCATTTTTCTTCCATATAGCCATAATGTTTGTGTCACCGAGGGACGGATAGTGGCTGCTTCCATCGTCGCCTGGGTCGTGAATCTCCTCTTCACGATTATTTATTTGGTCTTCAAAGTTAGATTCCTCTTCCCGGTTCTTGCGATTTTTTGGCTATCCTTAGCGATTATAATTGTTGGCCAGTTTATACTCTACAGGGAAGCTCGGTGACACAAAACGCAAATGCGCGCCCAGCAGGTTGCAGTCAAGATGGAGTCCAGACAAAAGTTTGAGAAAGAAAAGAAAGCCTTGAAATTGACAACTTATGTTGTTTTAACGATGCTGTTATTTTACTTTCCCATAACTGTTATTTGGCTCGTTCTTTCCAAGGTTTGAATATTGATTGAATATTACATATATCATTTTATTCATCGGAGGGTTTATTCCAATATTAAATTCGGTTGCCAATCCAATAATTTATGCTGCGAGATTAAGACAGTTTCGAGTAGCTTTCCTCGAAATTATTTTAAGAAAAAACTTCACAGAGGCGCAACAGATAGAAATGCGATTATTTTGTATCCGCAAGCGTGGTGAGAGGGCTTCCACCAGGATTAAAGCGAGAAAGAAGCGAAGAGTGGAAGATATAAACATTTCAACGATCTGATAAATGTCCAAGCAGAATTATATTAATGTTATTTTAAAATTAAAACCGGATGGGCAAAGAAACTTAAGTTATAATGTGCAATATTAACAATTGTATAGTGAAATTGGAAATGTTGTTAATGGGTAGAATTGTACCAAAAATAGTTTGAGAAGTAGTTGAAATCTTCAACAATGCAACAAGGATGTAGGTGTCAGCGATTAAAATATTACTTTTCACTTTAACACTTTTGCCTTGCACCTGCCTCCGTCAGTCTGGCGTTACTAATTAACTAGGCAGGCGAATGCGCTTTTTCAATAAGTGCAATGACCACGACATTTTCTTGGTAAGTTAAAAAAGAAAACTTTAACATCCTCTCCTTAGGGCCCTACTTCCCATTCTAATCACCAATTATGAAAACGGCGCCAAATATTCTGAAGTCTCTTTATCCTTGCCCTGTGAAGCAACGGCAATGATGATAGCTGCACACTAAAGTAACCCGTTAAAGCATACCGTACTTCGATACCGTTCTTATATTAGGAACTTTTACTCACCATCTGGGTTTAGTTTCGGGTTACTTACTGTTTAACCTCACTGTTACCTAACTTTTATTCACAAATCTTCACGCAATTTTAGAGGGCTTGCTGAAAAACCACCGAAAATATTTATTAAATTTTGCTTTTAATTAGTAAAACCTATCATGTAAATCTATTCATATTAGTATTCACATAGAGAAGTTGACCGAATGAGATCCTCTACAATAGATCTCTGATGAAGGAAATTCTTTAAAGTTTTAGATATCAAAATTTATTATGAGAAAACCTTACGTCAAAAGACACGATTAAGTGTTACGACCTAGTCATTTGAGCTGTTTTAGTTTTTCTAAAACAGTTCATAATGTAATGTTTTTAGTATATGATTAGCAGCTTCCGAGTTCTTTTGGATAAAGTTGCAGTGTAAACATTGTTCTTCTCAGTAGGGATATCAATGATAACAAATCCTTGTGAACGAATTCTTCCATGAATGAATGGAAGAATGAACGAATAAATGAATAAATGGAGAGGAAACGTGGAGGCATGCTAACTGGTTAAGTCAACTTATTTCAGCCTGCTAAGCGACTAAGCACATACAAAACATATAGCACACAGTTTGCCAACACATCTGTCATTTATGGTTTCATGCAATATGTTCAATTCATTGAAATGATTTCTTTAGTTGCGAAGGAATTAATAGATGGGGAGCCAGTAATCTTCTGACTTATTTTTTAACCTGTTCCTATTCTATAGAAATGGAAAACTTTGAGCGGAGGAAGATGTTTTTTTTTTCCTTTTTAAATTACAACAGCTACAACTCATTACACGTTTCAGAAAAAAAAACTTTTGCCTGCTGTTATAGGCATTTAATCTTCAAAAGCTTTTCTCATGCGACGCGAATGCCGTCCGAATTGAAACTTTTTGTGGGGAAAGCATTATAAAAATTAATTTTTTTGTTAAAACCTTGTTTTGCTGAAAAAAGGTGAAGGCGGAATTGTCAAAAATCCAGTGCATTACATATTAATGACCACTAAAGGGAAGTCGCGTAAACGTCAAAGGAGATGGCATAAAATTACATGTGGGAAATATCAACATAAAATAACACAGTATACTTGCGTCATGATACCAGCCATGGCAATAACTTGATGGAAAGGGAGTAATCAATATTAGTTTGTCTGCAGGTGTTAGTTGCTCACCTTTGCATCATCATAATTTTGAAAATAGTAAAATACACTTTTTCATGAATTTAAGCAGCCTAAAAAGAATATTTCATATTCCATGAATGTAGTGTTCGCATCTGGGTCTCCAGGGAGCTTCAAGAATACCTTCATGTCTACCTGTTCTCTATGGCATCCATTGTGAACGCTTCACAGAGAGACGCTAATGAAGACCTCCTTTTTATCCAGTAATATCCGCGTCATTGGTGTCGATTTCCATACAAATGTGCCATACATAACTTTTTAAATTAATTATCGTCAAGAGGAGAGTTGAAACCTTTATCGGCGAGTTTTCATAAAGACAAAGAAAATACATCTCAAAAATTATATTTGATTAATTAATGTCATTCAGCCGTGACTCAGGATGTTTTTCTCTTCAGCAGCAGAAGCCCGTTTTCTTTTAACTTGCTAATGAAAAGTCTAAAAATATTAATGAGTAAAAACATCTGGGACTTTTTGTCACACAAAGAACACTAATGAATATTTGTTTTAAAACACTTCGAATACATCGTCGAGGTATCGAAGCAAAAAGGATCCTTCACTCACAAAATGAAAACTGTTGCGTCTCTTCTTGCAATAATTGGAGTCTTACTCACCCGTTGGACTGACATCCGAGGTGACGAAAGTATGTGCTATAAGTTCTGCTGTGAGGATAATTCAAACATAAATTTAACAAACTGTTGCAGTGAGGCAACTTCGCATCTGTTACCTCCACGGTTTTACAGCTTTACGTGCGTGAGGCAGCTTCTTGAGCTCTGCGCTTCTTCTGTAAACGATTCTAAGATTGATGTGGCAAAGCAGAATTTACAACAAAATTGCAGAATCAATTGTACTGAAAATGTCCTTACTACCTCTCAGTCAACAAACATTTCGGTTAACTGGAAGGAGCCAAAGTTTTGGCCGGAGGATAAAGAATTACCTAGTGCTTTCAAACACAGTTGGGAAAAACGCGGGGAATTTATTTTGCGGATGATGTCGCATTTGTGCGTGAACACGGCCAAAGCGTCCTTTAACTGTTTGATCACGTATAATTACCCTGTCTTTACTGGAGAGAAAAACTTCGAGAAAAAAACATTTGTGTGTGGTTTAAACGCGCCACCAGCTTACTTAGTTATGAAAGAAGGAAACAGTGGTATCGTAATGGTGGTTTCCTATTCTGCTGCCCATCTCTGGCCAATAATTTGTATCTGTGTCACTTGGACGTTGATATCAGGAGTTATCATATGGCTGTTGGTAAGTTGATCAGTCTCCCTCTCGATATACAATGGGTATTGATCTGGTACTTGTTTTTACCTATTTCAAATCATGTTCTATTGTCTCAAGTGAGGCCCGATATTACTGTATGATAAATCAAACTATCGCCGATCCTCAGCGTACTCAAGGATGGTTTGGTAAGAAAATGGCGTAGTACATTAAGGACTCACTGAACATATGCTACCCGTTTGGTCATGACATTTGCATCCAATCCAACCATCTTCCCTCGGCGATCTCCCTTATCGAGTGCTCAACAACGTTTGTTCCGTTATTCCTTCGCCATATATTTTCAAGAAATTCCAATTCTACGAGGTTTTTGAAGAAAACGACAAAAGTTTTAAGTTTGTAAAACATGTTTCGACAGAAACTTCTGTCATCTTCAGTTGATTACTATACAAAGCGTTGGAAGTTGAATTTATAATAAATAGAGTGATGCTTCCAAAGGGTCTTTGGAAACGTCCTTACATGGTGTAATTGTTGATTCAAAGAGGGTTGTTCTCTTTGAATATGACTAGCCTCTTTTATCTTGAGTTGAAAACCGGAGAGGCGTGATCCAAAACATGGAGGCTATCCGGCTGAACACAAACCGCGACAATGTTCAGAATCTTGCAGATGTTTGAAAATGTGAGTGCTCTCTAACACGCGTGGAAAGATGCCGACGGGCTCCGTTTACGTGTGGTTTATAAGTTTGCATGTGTTGGCTGTAATGCCTGTTACCTCCGCGAAACGTGCCATGTAAATCTCAAACTATCCTTTTAATTATCACACTTTCATGCTTTACCTCCTTCTTGTTGTCACCATTTATCATAATTAGCATTTTTCTATCTATTATAAATTCAACTTCCAGTGACAGGGCCTCTCACATTTTCAAACATCAGCGAGATTCTGAACATTGTCGCGCTTTGAGTTCAGCAGATAGCTCCTATGTTTTAGATCACGCCTTAAAAGACTTAAAAGTTTTGTCGCTTTCTTTAAGTTCTTGACTAGCCTGCTAATATCAAGACCCTTCAGAAACATTTTTCTCTACGAGGTTTGCATTCAAAGCTAGCTTTCTCGACAAAGAATCTTTCAATTCATCAGAGCTTACTTTTCGGTTTCAGGATCGACGAAAAAACTCTGAGGAGTTTCCACGGTCCTTCTGGGAAGGCGTTCGCGAAGGAACGTGGTGGGCAGTGGTTACCATGACTACTGTTGGGTTTGTGGAATCACCTACTCTAGATAATTCTATCATGCAAATTTATTCACTCAAGCGGCAAAAATTGTAGGATGACTAGTTGCTTATGATTACTTGATTTATCTTATTTTGGGCGTGTGAAGACCAGATAACTAGAATATTTTCTTACGGATCATTCTGACCGAATTTTAGAGAACTGCTGTAATGCATACCTAGAGAAACTGTACAAAAGTTAGCTCTACTATCTAAACAACTGTATTTTTTTCCTTTCTTTTCAAGATATGGAGACAAGTCCCCCAAGTCTTCACTAGCTCGTATTTATGCTGCAGCTTGGATGATAATCGGTATGATCATTCTCTCCATATTCGCAGCTGAAGTTTCCTCCATATTGACAGCAAGACAGACAAAACCTCACCATTCTCTCCTGAATCGATCTGTAATTATATCTTTAAATCGTTATTACTTTTTGTCTCAATTGTCCTCGTGTAAATGACATGTATGTTTAATTTTGCATAATTTTGGATCTCAAGCATGAAAGGTACTGAATAATGCTTGCAAGATGTTACAGGATATTATGTTGAACTGTTCAAATCGCACAAAAGGAAAAAAAATTTAAATATTAGCGAAAGTCTCACGATTAATCCCCTGTAAATTGCGACGTTTTTTGTGCATGGTATTAGGCTTTATCGGGCGATGAAGTCTTGAATGTAATGTTTATTTTCAGCAATAGCGACTTGCGCGATATAATCCTCGTTGTTTCAGTTGGTCAGGTTGGAGAAGCATCAAAACTTTTTTTCGGTTCTAGTTTTCAAAGACGGGCTTCATATTTAGTAAATAAACCCCTCAGGTGGCTGGTAAATCGACTGATAATGCCTGCCGCTGCGAAATTTTCCGAAAAATGAATATTTGGCCGAGAAGCGAAGCTCAGGTCAAGAGACAAAACCAAATATGACCACTGACAGAAGTCGCTGTTCGACAAACAAGCTTTATAAATTACGCAAAGGTAAAACTTAAAAAACAATAAAAGAACTCATAATTATAACAAAGCACCAAGCCGACACACCAGCACGCCTGAACAGGTGTTATTTATATTAGAACTCTTTTGCTAATTTCCGTATCCCGCTTTGACAGAAAATTTTGTTGACTTTTTTTTGTACTGTCCGAAGCAGCATTTCAAATCAGCTTTTTTAATGTCACTACCACCGGACTCTACATAACGAGTTCGTTTTTTCCTCCATATAAAGTAATAATGATGAAAAAGTGAAATTCTTGAAGTGGCTTTTCTCCGCTGACTTTCGACGCAAATAATCGGAGGACATATGTCGACGTGAACAGGGGTTGTTGCTTGATAATTGTGATGCTGAAAATATTTGGCGCAATTCGATCAAGAGTTTTAATTCCCCAAGGTCTCCCCAAGGTCAGTCGGCCTATAACCCAAACATGTTCACTGAGAGAATTCTTAAGGGTATGCACTATAAAGGCGATTTAATAGACCCATAGTGGCAACAACAGTGGCAGCAATAGGAGGCTATAAAAGGCAATACAAAGAAGAAGGAAGACGCATAAGAATCTTCGTACCTATCGCTAGCGCGGGCTTGTTTCGAAGTTAATTAGTTTCCCTGTTAACGACGTAACAACCTCAACTTTTCTGCCCTTATGCTTTCTTACAGATCGGAGTCCCTAATGGCAGCAAGCAGTACTTTCAGGAGGAGTTCAGAGGCGCAAAAATCATAGGTAATTTAAACGGCCCTTATTGCAGCGAAGGATCACGATCCTGACCGAAAGCTACACCTTATTTTCATTTTATTTCTGTTTGCTGTTAACAACGCAGGAAGAATAAGCCTTCGACCTCAACTGAGAAAAATTTGGGATATGCCAGCCTTTAAACCACAGATTTGATTGAATTAGGGAGGGAAACCTGTTTCACCAAGTTCTTAATGTAAATTCCATTTTTGGTTTGTAATCTAGTACATCTCATACAATGAAGTAATTTCTCATTTTAAGAATAAATGAGAAGATTTAACTGAATTGGCTTAGTTTTCTCAAAATGTGTGAGAAACAGCCTTTAGAAACGAGGGTAGGGTTGAGGCCGTCAAGTTGTTTGAAAACTATATAGTTTTATATTAGAGTTCTGTCAACACCTCCTCAGAGCCATTGTCCTCTAGATCCATGTGAAGACAGAAATGATATCGAAGAAATTTATGTTTGATATTCAAAACCGTTTTCTTTTTTGTTTCTACTTTTAAATTTTTCTAGAGATGAATTCCTCGCAAGATCTTGATACTCACTTGGCGAATGGAAATAAGCAACGAATTGTGTATTACAGCTGCAAGGCAGGCGAGGGTGTGGATCGTGACAAGCAGATTGTGAAGGCTCTGAAGCACCACATAATTGGAACTGAAATGAAGGTGAATACCACATGCCTCTACCTTGCAAATGAAACATTTCCAGTTCAGTCCCTTGTGCAGTGTGTTAAGAATAATGTGAAGAAACACGTTGAAGATTGTGATCCATTTCAAGCTGAAAAAGCCAGTGATTCGTTAAAGTACTGCGATATTAAGATGGATGATTATGGAAAGATAAAAGACTTTCAAAAGGACGACACGGCTGCCATCATAATTTATGCCTCTGTGGGACTAGTAGCAGTGATTTTTGTTGCTGGCAGTGCATGGGATTTGACAAAGACTCGTGATCAATGGAAAAAGGAAGAAGGTACAGGTATGTTGTAGACGAGTGATATGTCAGAAATAAAAATAGAAGTAAAGAATAATTCAAATAAAGATCAAAGACTTAGGTTCGATAAAATTATAAAGAGGTGGTCATTAGCTAATTTCTTGCTGATTTCTTACTCAGATACGAGATCTAATACCTTTGGGGACTCGTTCGTGTTTACACGTGGAACAGAAAGAGGTATATGCATGCTTATCTTAAGGATCAAGATCCCTACTGAGATCATACCATGCTTGACAGACCATATCCTTGTAGGCCAAATAAGGAAATGCGCAACCTTTCCCTCCTCTACTGGCAAGTACATTTACTGTGCGCCTAATCAACCTTTCTCCCTCTGATTTCCCTTATAGTTAGTGGAAAATCAAGCGGTAGCATCGGCTTGGAAACATTCGAAGACCCGATAGAGATATGTGTAACAAGGGGAGAGGAATACAAAGACCGCTGAAAATAAAAGTTGTTTTTCACCAGCTGTAAATGATTAATGAGTCAGTTATATCAATTTAAGGAGCATACTACAGTTACTTATTGTTCAGGCTAGTCGTGTCATAGCCTTTCTTTCACATCATCTTCAGATGACAAGTAAAAGAAAGGAAAATTGGTTGCAGTAGACGTTTCAAGAAAAGCAGTTTCATCATCTTTTATTTGCCTTATTTACACAAGACAAAAAATTTATTGACAGCGGTTGTAGCTATAGAAGGCGAGGAGACCCAGGAAGCCACCAGGCTTATGAGAGCTTATGATTCAAATGATGATTTAGGGTTTTAAAAGGACAGACATCATATTCATGAGTCTTGTCTAACGAAAACATTATTATCAAGTAAATATAATAAAAAGGTAACGCCAACTATGGTTATATCGAGGTCTGATTTATTAGTGTCCTAAAGAAAAAGATACAGTTTGTAAATTAGTGTCCACAGGTAGATATGAATAAAACAAAGAGTAACCTTTCAAAGTGGTCTGGTAATAAATAAGTTGTAAAGAGATGATTCACTCGCGATCGTTGTCGTTGTTCATTGCCGTTTGTGGATTTTCCCCTTTTAGCATTTGGTTTTCGGTTTTCGCGAAAAATACTAACGGGTTTTCGGATTTGATATCCGATGCGGTTTTCGGTTTTTCTAATTAGACCTATTTGGGTTCCGGTTTCTCTTCTCTTCCTCTAAACATTCCGATAGAATCTCAAAACTTTCAGGTCTTAGTTCGCACATGGAAATTTTAGATTAGGGATTTTGGATGAAACTTTCCAGAGCTATGGCTTTTTGCGACTGCAAATTGCAATCCTATCGACGACTTTTGTGCAATTTCCTTAATTTGATAAGGCTCCATTACCAGCTGCCGAATCCGCAGAGACCACGCTCGAGGTCCTCGTGAGAGCAGCTGTTAATTTAAGCAGATACTAGAAGATACGAATGCCAAGTCCATGGTATTCATAAATACTGTTATGAAATTAGCGTAGTTTATATTACTCTGTATGCTTCACTTGTCACCACTGTATCGGATCGATCAGGGTTTTAATAACTGGGATGTGAAAATGTATCGGTTTTGACAGTTTTGCATGCGGTTTTCGGTTTTAATCGAATTTTCTTTCAGTTTTTCTACGGTTGTGCGGTTTCTAATGGGCCCCAATGCCCCCCTCCGTTGTTATCAAATTATAATATAAAGCAATGTGCGCTCTTCTCCGACCCAATTCGCTTCTTGTCAGCCGACGTGTGCTTTGCTTAAGCATTCACCTGATGCGTGAAAGTATAATTTGAAGTACCGAGACACACTTGGACACATTTTTGGAAAGAACGAAAAAAAAGAGTGAATCCTTTTTTTTTTTCAGAAGAATAATTGTAGGCTACATGAAGCCTAGTTCAAGCGGATGACCTTAGGCTCGTAGACTTACTAAACTGACAGATCTAAGAAAAGGTCTATTTATGTGACTGCCTTTGTGTGAGCAGAGGCGGTCACATAAGGGATCCACATGGGAACCAGCCATTTGCCAACGTTGTTAGTCTTGGATCATTTACAACATTATGTTCAATCTTATGGTTGCGTTGCGTATAAAGCAGAAATTACGTCATAAGTCACACATCCGGAAAAAATTGCCTTGCAACCTGCGGCAACCATCCTTTCTGCCTCGACTAGCTTTTTTATTTTCCTAGCAGGGATTGTTAGATATGTACTTTAAATTCTAAAGTCAAATAAGTTGTATTGTTTCTTCTCAAACCTTGTTCCTTTGTTGCATGTCAAATCTATTCCACCCTTGGGTCTTTAATCTCACTAAGCCATTATTTCTAAAGCGGTCGCCTTACGGAGGATTTTTTAAGAACAACTGTGAGTAGATGAATATTATGAAAATGAATTGCAGATTTAAAAATGGAGATAAGAGCGATTTTTGCAGTGCAGAACTCTCGCAGCAGTGAAAATAAAGCCTGAAAAAATTTAGGCTTGTACAGAAATTAAAACAATGACATTTGCGATACTGGTGCAGTGCTCCACTAACTGAGCTAAAAAGAAAACTTCGAGCTGTTCATTTTGTTGGTTGGTAACAAACCCTTTGTTACATAAATTGCGGTAAACACTTGACATGTCTTCTTAGAGACTCTTTGCCCTTCAAGCGCGAAATTAACATAGAAGCCTCTGTATCAGTGAAAAAAATCATTTCAAGTTTATAACCTATGGACTATTAAGACCTCAAGTGCGCTCTTATTGAAAAACAGTATGAAACATTTTCGTGAAAGAGTGATGACATGAACGGGGCCGGAAAAAACCTTACGGAAAAAACCCTACCCTAGTGTTCTCGTCATCTCGAGAAGGAAAAAAACAAGGAAAACGTAGGTAGGGGAAGAAGCAGCCGTAATATAATAAAATACCTATTATTATCAAGGGAACATACTTGGCGGTTGATCGTGTTGTACGAACCTCGCTGTACTCGGTCGATCATAACTTCAAGTCAAGTAGTCTCCCCCCCAAAAGCAAAAATTTTAAATGTAGAAGTGAACTGAACCTCATTTCTAAATTGGACAGACAGTGACTTCATCCAAAACATGTTCATTGAATGCATAGCACTGAGTTAGAATTTCCAGTGGGCACACAAAGCCCCTGAATATTTTGTGTTTAAGCCAACACGGCCGATACAAATTCTCCCAGCTGGGGCACATAGGAAAGGAACATTGCCACCCTCCAGTTTAAACGTATCAAGAAATCTGAGCAGAGCCCCAAAGTTTTTGACGAAGGTTGTTGCACGATCAATTCCTAATAATATCCTAAAATTTTTTTAAAGTTCAGCACAGGTTTACCCATCCACTACTTTAAAGGATCAGTTGCCTATGTCCCTAATTAACTTTGTGGCAGATGATCCCTTTGCTAGCCCTTTGCTAGCGCCTGAAACGGGTAATCACAAACGAATATAGAAACATTTTAGGTGATTCGTTATTTTTCTTATTGCCTGTAACGAGCCAAATGTCATGGGAGAACGTGCTGAGCTACTTTAATTTAAGGAAATCTAATTTCTGTGTCAAGGCGTACCAAAAATGGCAGAAATTCAAAACGAATGGTAATTTTTGCCGTTGCCCTCAATGAAGGGCTTGTGTTTTCATACTGAATGCGTTCTGAGTTCTTTTCCATGAAATTATTTGACAAAAACTACGACACAGTCTGCGAGTACAGTGAACAAATTCTTGTGTTTAATCATAATCAGCGTAAAAAGGTTTTTTACAGTGTTGTTCATCTTGGATAATTAGTACTGTCGGCGTCTTTCATATTAGTTTTTAAAGCCAGAAACAAATTTTAAACTTTTATAAATAAACAATTCATACAATATAAGTCCTTTTTTTATTAAATGCGAGAAATTTATCTCTTCGACTTCTCAATGGCGACGATGCTATACTGACCAAATCGATTCCAATAGCTTATTTACTCATTGCGGTTCAAAGAAACAGCACAAACACAGACCCTCTCTTGTACACAACGCTGTTTATCGATTCCTTACTTTGCCACTTGTGCAGCTCGCACCATCGACTTTCAAAGTCAAAATTTATAGCACTGCACGGGTTCATAGCAAGGCACCTCTGTGCACAATCGATGATTCCAGTTGTCTGTGAAGAGCCTAAGTCTTGGCCAATAAGAGCCTGATTGAATCCAGTGCAACTTCCGCCCACAAAGTGACGGGTGTCTCTGAGGTTATAAACATATCTCGACGCATCGCTCCCACGAAGCTGAGTGTACCAGATGAATAGCATGATGTTAAATATTATTCGCTTTTGCATCTTGTACGGTAAAGAAATATTAACGGTCTACTTCCTCACCACGATGACAAAGTATTGCTTCGGTTTGAACTCTTGATATGCTATCAGAGAGGACTTTCTTGGTTCTGGTGCTTAGGAAAGTTTTAAACATATGAAACAGCAGATGAATTAAAATCTGCATATAAAGGATAAATTTCATTTAAATTTTAAATGTAGGCGAGGGGTGGTTGCTAAACTGGCTCAATTTTAATTAATTCTCGGCAAAAAGTGATATTTTTTCAAGTATCTACTTACAACAGCCATTAGCAGTGTAATTAATTTTAGCGTAAACTGAAATTTCAGCAATAAATGATAATAATTATTTTGATGAATCGCTTAAACGGAATATAAGAAGGGTAAAATCGTTAACTCAATTTTAGAGCCAGTAGTATTTATATGGAAGAAATACTTTAATGTTTACCGATAACTACGGAATGAAAGTAAACTTTAAGTGTGGCGAATAAACATGATTGGTCAGATAACTGTCTATCTGCTCAACGAAAGCTGTCACCATCGGGTGTATGTTTGTTTGGATTTCGGCAGGTGACCAATGCACGGATTCAAACTTTAGCAGTTGTATTTGTCCTCAATCAACAACTGTGTTTGCTTACAAAAATTCCCATTTTGTCTTTCTATCACAAGGCAAATAATGTGAGTAAACTGCATATTTTATCACATTATCACATTTCCAAGTTCAAAGAAAACTTTGTCCGTAGGAGTAACTTTTGCACAGCTTTTCAGTTCACGTTTGTTCTTTTAGGTCCTTTGAACGGATGAAATAAAAATTACGGCCCCCTTTTGAATGACATGAAATTGTAGCAGTCGTACCCCTTTCATTGATATACTATCTCTGCCAATAATAGATAGACTCTTCTTGTGACGTTTGTTTGGTATGTTCATTTTTTGGACCCATTTCTTTGGCAACCTAAACTTGGTCTTCTTTAGCAGGTAAACATTGTTTTTAAAGCTGACAGGACTGACGCAGTTTGTGTAGTCAGTTGCAAGGTTTGTACATAATACTGAAATGAAGTTTCCCAATTCAAGACAAGTACTAACGTTATTTCTCTGGAGAGTCTCTGGAATGTTATCATAGACTATGAGAATGAGCATAAACGATACCTATAAATAAAAGTTCCGTAAAGACTACTTACTCTTTCCCCACTTAAAAGGAAATCGTGCGAAATAAAAAATCGAAAATAACAGCTATATGTGCGGCACTTAAGAGGCTGGGATTAAGGTGTGATGATTAGCCCCTGCATTCCAATTTTTTTCTACTCTGAAACAGCCTATATTTCACTAAGGGCGTTTCCTGTTTGCTCAGGAGACCAACTCACATCAAAGAGGTATTGTCTTTAATTCGCATTAGTCTTTGTCTTCAGCTGGGAAAAGAGTTCTACGAACAATGAAGCATTTTCTTCCCTTGGTGCTCTTGGTTTTCTTGGGAACCGAAGCTACTGAGAGGTAAGACTAAACTGGAAATTGTTGAAAAAGCAATTTCATCTAATATTTAATTGGAAAGAAGTTTGTTTTTTGAAACTAAGAAAAATCATACAAATTGACAACCCTGACGAACAATAAGAAATAGGTTCTATTTTTCCAAGACCCCAGGCAATATTAGTACAATATATCTTAGTTCTGATCTTCTAGGTAATGATTTTTAAACTTGGAATTCAGATATGACCATGCTCCATGAACTTAAGTCATTTTAAAAGAAGATGGAATTTTGGTCAGTCCTCAGAGATATCCATCAGAAGATAAAAATAGAATAAAAACGAAAATAATAAACTAAAGAAAATGGCGAATATCTGCTACAAGACTTGACCAAATAATAAGCCGAGATCCCTCCCGAGGCTCGAAACCCAATTTAGAACGATTGGCTCTCCGATGTCCTACCAATCGAATTACAGAGAACTCAACTGGTTTGACATTCGATCAAAAAAGTAAATTAAGCTTGGCTTAGCTTTGAATCTTTGGAGTTTTCGGCTGTTTAACGACGCTGAAAACGGCTGAATATTACCGAAAACCGAAACAATAACTTGAGTTGTTATATCTCACCTTATCGGAACAGTGATAAGTACCTTGAAACAGTTACACGTACAGTCATTCGAAGTATTGATAATGCAAACGGTTTTTTTTCAACTAGGGGAGAATAATGCAAAAAAACAACAAACAGTTGACCATGTGTTTTCAACAGATCTAATTGTGGTAATGAGTTAAAGATGGTGTTTAACGTTTTAATGCTAGTGAGAGAGTATCGTCGTGAGCTTCATTGTTCAGTCTGGTCAAGACATGTTTAAGGTGTTTAGAAATTCTTTATGCCGAATTCCGTAGTGAACTTCCATCGGAAAAATCGTCGAAAGGTTTTTCAGCAAAGCGCTCTCTCCCAAACCGACAGCTCTTGGTGGGCTATTGGGGACAAAATGCAATCGGTACAAAAGTCAGCAGACCGTACTGGGAGAAAGACCTGCGCTACTTCTGCAATCAACACAAGTTTGATATTTATTTGGTTGCATTTGTGCACCGGCTCTTTAGGGATAACAGAAATAGAGGTAAGGACATTGAGGAGAGATTCTTCGATGTATCGTTGATGGCGAAATTATGTTTTGCATGAATTGGCTTGGCTTTTTTTCCCATCCATTTAGCCTGATATATTCATTTAGGCGACCATTCATTCATTCCCTGTTTCGTGCATTCATTTATTCATTCACTTGCTTTCGGAGAGACTTTTCGTTGCATGCACATGACTTTAAATTTTCTAGTTTTTGTATTTTTGTCTAGTGACATAATCAGAATACGTGTATCTTGATCGAAATTTGATCTTTGATTTCTACTTCGCACACGAAAACCTAACAGGAAATTTTAGAAGGAAAAATTTCTTAGGATCATGAAACCTGTATATCTCGAGAACATCGGTAAGGCCAGTGTTTCATGATGCACTTCACAAAAGCAAAGACCAGATAGAAGTATATTTAAGCCTTATAAGCAGGATAATTTTATAGAAGTTATCAATTTCCTTGCACATTAATATTCTAGATGGTTATCCTGGGATGAACTTCGCCCATCACTGCAGTTATGCCCCAGACTCCCAAAACCCTGACCTTTTCGAGTGCGCTACTATCGGGGGCGGAATCAGAGATTGTCAGAAGCTAGGTAGGAAAATGCTGATATCCCTTGGCGGGGATACTTGTGACGGCAGCTTGGGGACTACTGAAAACGCCAAGAAACTTGCGTACTATATATGGAATCTGTTCCTGGGAGGCAAGGATATGCAGGACAAAAGGCTATTTTTGTGGTAAAAATTAACTTCTTGGCCATCTTATTGTGCTCGATCACTCATAAACAAACAAAAATAATGAAAACTGAACTTTCTTCTAGGCCTCTTTCAGAGAGGAGATAATTGTTTATGATTACAAAGTAAATTCAAATGTTTTTATGCACGAGTTCTGTTGCTGCTTTGCAATTTGGTTTTTCTTTAGACCTTTCTTAATTTCAAAGCATGAATTCCCAACTCTGGAGGAGAAAAGCCGAAAGATGAAAAAGTAAGAGCTTAAAATTGATTATCTAAAGAACAAACGTTAGAAATAACATGATCCCTTCATAGGACCGTGATGGATGGTGTCGATCTTGATATCGAGATAGGAAGCCATAGATACTATCCTGACTTTGTCCGTGAGATGCGCCGTCTTATGAACACAGATCCCAGTAAACAGTATCTAATAACCGCGGCACCGCAGTGTCCATTTCCTGATAAGTGGATGGGACCTCAAATACAAGGATCTGCACTGGAACGTATGTGTCTGTACACTTTATGTCTCTTTTTTTGTGAGTGTTTATTGATTCATCATCCGTTGGTGAGTCTGTCTGAACATTGGTTCCTGGAGCACTAGGTCGTCCTCACGTAATAATTTGTTTCCGTCAAATTCAATGGAACGTAAGCCCATTCAGGGAAAACCCTCGTAAACAGGGCAAGTTTCCCCTGAATAGACTGAATGGAGGTTGAATAAAGGGGGTAAGTTTCTGAAGAAGCTTTGGCGCTGCGTCGGTGGAAGAGTTAACAGGGTAATTAAGTTTTATCAACGGAGTTAATAACGTGAATTGGCCACCTTGAAGAGTTACAAAGCTGAAGTTTTCGAGAGTTAGCTCTTCGTTAGCCCTTCGCTTTGACGAAGGGCTAACGCTCGAAACGTCAGCCTTGTAACTCTTTACGGTGGCCAATTTACGTTATCAAGTCAGATGATTGTACTAAATTACCCTGAATGGAGGTTGGCTTGGGGTTTGTTAATATATAAGCACCGACAAAAATACGATGGTTTTTTTATTTTTAATTTTCTGGCCTGTTATCTGGTGGAGTCGATATTTCGGGCCGCAAAACGTTTTATCTACATGAGGGTCTTATTGGAATACCTAAAAGAGTTTTCATTGGAACTTCAGTTATGGAACTGTGGCAAAGGTTCCAGGTGCGGAGCTGTGGCGATTCCTTTATTTGAGACGATTTTTGACTGGAATGACTGTAGAATTTAAAATTTAACTTGAAGTTCAGAAGTTATGATACCGTTTCTTTCTCTGTAGATTATGGCCAAGAATTTGACTACTTATTCATACAGTTCTACAACAATTACTGCTACCCTGGAGACCAGTACTTTTTACCTGTAATTGACACTTGGTTACAATGGGCGCGAAGTGTTCCTAATGGTCCGCTCATTGTTCTTGGCCTGCCGGCTGGACCGCAAGCCGCTGGCAAACCACATTACTATTTCCCACCTGATAAACTGGCTCACGTGTACAAGGTATCACTCCATGTGATTTTATTGACGATTACATCTTCTGAAATTAATAACTTCTGATTTGTTCGATCTATTGCATGGTTGATTAGAATAACAACAGCCCTTCTTCCCATTATTTCCAATGCACGCGAGAGAAGTAAGTCAGCTGGGCGACAGTCTAGTTTGAAATGCTTCCAGTCAAATCTACGCTTGAATGTAGACATTCAGCCATCTTTATTTCAGCTTAAAACACCTTTGCATATCGTAAAAGATATATAGATGTGACGCAATCCACTAGATAATAAATGGTTATATAAGAGCATTATTACGACTGTTTTTAGTTTAGTTTGCTCAAATGAAGGGGACCCTTGCATAAAATGCTGGATCTCGCATACTTTACTTGGAAAGGGGCCAAAATAACGGAAATTGTTTTTCACAAAAGACACAAATAATAGAGGTATGTTCGGTTCTTGATGGGGAATTTTGAAGTCAAGTTTTGCTTCTTTTTTTTTTGCCCACGCTCGGAACAGATGAATGTGATCTTTCTTAATACCCTCACTGTAGCAAATCCGAGACAAACCTGGTGTTGGTGGACTCATGTTTTGGGACTGCTCCTGGGTACAAAACAACATTGTCAACGGTAAAAACTACGGTATACATGCATTTGAGCTCCTGCGTGGAATTGCTAATCCCCCAACTGAGGCACCCAGCACGCAAGCACCTCCAACGACACCGCAGACAACTACTTGCACATCAATGCAGTCATCAACTTCGACGCAGAAACCAACAACGCTTCAAACTACAAAACCACAGACCCAAAGACCGATTATTACTACGAAACCTCCGACTGGTAAGCTACCTATCACTAACAACGTTTTGTATCTACTGAAACAAATGAAAACATAGGCATGCTATGCATCCAAGAGTTATTTTTTGGGGGTGGGTGGATTACTTGAAACATTGTAAGTGATGTCTACATTTTTACAAAAGTAAAGAAGAGTATTAACGCGGAAAGGAACGAAAATGTCGAATTAACTCACAAATAGGTATTTTGTGGTAGATTTTTTGAGTTGAGCGAATAACTTTAACCAAAAATAAACTGTATTGGTGCCATGGATACTTGTTAGTATACAAAATGCAGACTGCAGACTGTAGACCGGATACAAATTGTAGACTAGGTACAAAATGTAGACTGCGGACTGCAGAGTGGATACAAATGTAGACTGAGAATCTAAAGAGTTTTTTCGTCTGGTATGTGATAACATGCATCTTCCAACTTGCCGAGCGTCTCGCAATCGCTTTTCCGTGATCAGCTTTCACGCTTATTTGCACTATAGTGGAAATAATCCTGGCCCATTTCTTGATGAAAATCGATCGTAATGTAATTTCAAGCCTTCAGATTGTCGTCTCACTTTGTGCGCGAGTTGGTTGGTGTGATATCTGTACAAAAGTAGATGTATATGTAAATGTAAGTGAGATGTCACTATTGCATATTTAACCCGCGCAACATTCGAGAAACAGTTGACAGCTTTGCACGTGGTCCATATTATCATCTTTTTAAGCGATATGTGTTTATTTTGTTGACAAAAATGCGGACCGAGACCAAAACTGTTCCTTCGACTTGATATATTTTTGACGTTATCGTGACGTGATCGTGCTACAGTGCACAGAACTACATTTTCTCTCGAAGAACTATCCACCATTTTCACAGCATGAGTAATACGCTTACTATAGGTAATCTGATATCTTTCATCTGTCCAGTGGTATCGCATTTCTCATAAAGCGCGGTAAAACACACGTTAACAACACAAAAAAGCCAACATTTCTCATTCTAAAAGATGATTCCATTTTACGAACCGCCCTATCCGAATCCCCCTTACTTCGATGAAATTTGAACACCTGTCAAACCAAAGAACAAAAACGGCGCTCTGATTGGTGCGAGCAACATATATACTACTCTCTATACGCTAACATAGATATTTTTTTTAATTAAAAAAAAAAGCTCAATAACATAGATGTTATTATTTTTTGTTAATAAACAAAATAGCTCGATAACATAGATTTTTTTTAATTAAAAAAAATAACTCAAAAACGTGTAGCAATAAAATAAAGACAAACAAAACTAGTCACCCTAGTAACGATATCGCTCTTCCATGTAGGTCTTCGTTTTAGTTCACTTCTCGGAAAGCAGCGCTTGCTCTCGTAGAGCGATTACTTACGAGTAAGATGCTATAAGCAACCCTTACTCTTGTTGGTAAATTACCAAATGAGACTAGGGGTCAGAGCTCACAGATGTAATATATTACAACTTCTGTACAGCTTTCTAAGAGAAAATGTAGGAAAGAGAGAGAGTATCACCTTCACGGATGGGTCAATCTTCAAATGTCAGTAAGACTTTTTCCGGGAGGTCTGTCGAACATCAAAGTTCATTTGAAATTCAACTTTTCTTGTGCGATTGCGCTTTACGGACTGGAAGAAAAACGATGTTGCTTCAAGGTTGATTTTTTGTTTGTGAAAAAAATTCGGTTAAAACTTTTGCTGTTAGTCATTTTTTACTTCCGAAAGGGCCCTAAAAACAAGTAGTATCAACCTCAGCGAATGCGAAAAGGCGCATTTTATGATCACTCAAGTATGTCCGCGGGGATTTAGAGTTGTGAAAACTGTTGACGAAGATAGTACTAGGATCGACCTTTTCTAATGTTTATTATAATAGTTTATTCTAACTATTTACTAAAGTGCTTAATAGCCTGTGAACCATTTCTTCCTATAGGTCCTGTAGACTGTTCAGTTGACGGTTATTTTCCCGACCCAGCAAACTGTTCCGGGTTTATTGTATGTTCTGCTGGTGTTGCGTATCCTAGAAGCTGCCCGCCAGGACTGAAATACAACAAGATAAGAAAGTATTGTGATTGGCCTCAAAATGTTCAGTGTTAAGAAGGAATAAAGCTACTACTTCAATGATAAATTTTAAGTGTCTTTTTAGCGCTCATCCTCCTAAGTTTATTTAATTTTCCTGAAAAATTAAAAACTGAAAACAAAAAACTGAAAGAAACCTGAAGACGTTTTCGACGTCTTTAATCCGAGCTAGTGTAAATGACGTTTGTCGCAGATGCGACTGGCATATCGCTTAACTAGTCAATGAATTATCTTCAGCTCCGTCGGTGGAGCATCTAGTAACTAAATCATAATTGACTGGTGTTCGAATCTCCGCTGTAACTCTTCTAGAACTTGTCAAAATCATCGAGAACTTGTCCTGCCAAGTGTATTTGGCGCGCCGTAATATATCACTTGTAGATTTCTCTTGAGGGAAGAGAGGTCGTACCTGTATTTTTGTGCTTTTTTGTGATTGCCCAAAAATATATCCTTTATAACTTTACTTTACAAAAATTCCCTGATTTTCAAGTCATTTGATGTATTCATGTGATTCCAACGTTCGAGAATCAATTTTTTCTCGTTGTTTTTGTTCAACGAAGACAAACTGATAGCTGATCTTGCAGAATGAAGAGCAGCTGGCTATAAAAAGGAGCCGGTGTCCTTTGCGATGGTTTCATTTGCGTATTCTAGCGAGTAGGTCACGCAAATTAAAGGCTTCTCACAAGAGTAATCGATGTGTTATTTTCTTGTAGAGAAATCTAAGTATAAAATAAGCAAATCCCTCATTGAAGTCTTTGAGCCAACTAGAAAACATTGATCACTGAAAATTTTTACTCCCCTCGATTGAGAAAATACTCTTAACATCTGACGTCAAATATTGCGAAAGTGAGAATGCTATGTTTTGCAAAATAAGCGAAAATTATTCGTTTTTATTTCTTGTTCCATTTTGTTGTACTTTCGGTTATGGTATATATAAGTTAAGAGTTTTTAATGTATTCTGAACAAGTTTCGTCCTAAGCAGTAAACTCTGATCTGGGCTTATTTTTCGTGCTAATATTTGTTTATTTATTTATTTAAGTTATTTTTTCGGTCCAGCTGTTTCATTACATCTGACTTTTCCTACTGTACTTTTGTTGACGATTTTGTGCTTCATTAAAAGTGAGCTTATTTCTCAGGCGCTACAACCATTTGAAACACGATGTACTTGAGATCGAAGGCTTAGATTTTTTGGTATTCGCACAAACGTCTAGCCTTTCAAATCTCATGAAGCTTCACTTATGGTTAAATTGAAAAATTAAGAACCTTTAGTCCAGCACCTATTTTTATTGCTTAAAAAAATGTATTTGCTCATTGCCACACTGCATTAAAGATGTTTTGAAAATGTTTTAAATTCCGCAATTAAACGAGGAAAAAGTAACACTCAGTAACCAGTCCTTTTGACGTTAACATTTTGGATTTCTTGCAGCGAGAGCAAGTGTATTTGCTTTTGATTCAATCGAAGAAAAATTCCTTTTAAATATAAAATCATTTCAACACATCAATCACTTAAGATTTTAATAAGAAGAGTAATTTTCGAGAAAGAACCAACGTGATTGATATTTATACAGCTGTCTCATGATTGTCACTTTGTACAGTGGTGGCATAAGTGAAACTAAACATTTTAGCTCAAGTTGACTTTCGTGAGGTACTTAAGAATAAAGATAGAATAAAGTTGGTTGACTAGTTTCTTACGGAGTGCATTCAAGCTAAAGAGGAGTTTTCCAGGATGATTTGTAAAACAGCGCTCCTTGTCTTATTCTGCATCGCTTCCCAAAAGCTTGTAAAAGGACATTCATGGATGAGCTGCCCCAGGTGAGATTACTTAAAAACCGTTTTTCCGCAAATTTGGAATCTCTTAGCGAGAATGACATTCTTTTAAGAAAGACCGTATATGATAAATATGACTTACACTGTTGCAGGCCTTTTGACACCTACCCAGACAAGGCTGGAGACACGACGGGACCATGCGAAAAATGGTACAAAGGTGAAGATTCATCTGGTTTTAGTAAAAAAAAAAGTTAATTTTTAATTCGCTTAGTTTGATCGCAGAATGAATCAAACCTCTCTCTTTTCCGTCTCAAGGAGCTACAACTGACGTGCTGGCCGGGGATCGCCTTAAGGTTCGTCTACTGACCTTGTTCAGTCTCAGAGAAATTAAAAAGAAACTTATTTTTCTGGGTGGATCAGCTTTCTAGTAATTTTACTAGATTATCTCTGCCACAATTAACCAGGTGCTTTCAACACAAAATCCATAGTCATTAGAAGGCAACTTTAAAAATTTCAAAAGACTTAAGTTTAAATGACGAATTTTTTCATTTAATCATTGTGTCAACAAAACTAATTTTTCACTCGTTACCTTTGATGTTTTACTATTGGAGCTCTGCTAACTTTTCCATGACCATAGATGAATAACTTGATTTTTTGGCCTCAAATTCAGTTTGGGAGATGACCATAATAGTAATGGTATTAATTATATTAGTTGTAATGGTATTAATAATAGCAATAATGGATATGACCATGAAATAAAACCCAACATGGAAATACTGTTGTACGTTTCCTACAACTTTTTTTTGCCGGATTCAGCCGCCAATAAAGGAATTTCTCTGATTTATTTCGTCTATTACAATTGAAATGTCAAAAGTCACATAACTTCCTCTTTCATGCCTCAAATGTAACAGCAACTCCCACTTTTCTTCCTTTCGTTATTCTTAAGGTTGGGTGGACCTCTAACAATCACGGAGGTGGATATGTGAGACTCGCCTTGGTTCCTGAGAGTCAGAAGGATAGTCATGAAGCTTACTTGAACAACGTACTGAAGTTGTGTGTTATGGACATGATCAGAGGCCAGGCATGTTCCGCTTTGGTGACTGCAAGCATCCATGCAATGCAAGGCCAGGATGTCAGTACCAATCAGGCGAGTCACTTTGTCGAGATTTTCACAATATAAAGGCAGATGATGCAGTTGATGAATTATATAACTTTGCTCTGAGTGCTAGTCGCTAAATGAAAAATTCAACTCTACCAGAGAAAGGCATTAATTGCCTTCAAGGTATATTCAAAAGTTCGAATTCTGGTTTACCATATGTCTGATTGAAGTTTATATTTTATGGCAGACGTACTCGACAATGAGCGATACGATACAACCATTACCATTCCCTTCAACCTTGCTGATGGCATCTACATTCTACAATACAAAGCTGCTATAGGCATCGAGCTAAAGCCCTACTACAACTGTGCAAAGCTTCGTGTCACAGGTGGTGATCCCAGTCTGGATTGTACCACAGATAAGGCTCCACCTGTTGGACCATGTAGACTGGGTCCACCAGGAGCTGGCCTCCCTCTTTCGAACCTCACCAACGATGCAAAAACTTGGAGACTTCTGTTTCCATCCAGATAAAGTCGGTGCAATTGATGACCGTATAAGGGAAGTGCCAATCAACGTAGATTGTGATCCCAGGATCACTTGTCAGGTGTCTGTGTCTCCAGCTGTTTGCAAGCACGAACTTGGCATGGACAAAATTGCTGTAAGTTGCTTATTGTTATATATGGACTTATGTACCATACATCCATCCACTCCTTCACTCATTCTTATAATCCTAAGCCTGTATCCCTTCTAGAGCATCTATCCATCCAGCCAATTATCCATCCATCTCTCATCTCTTGGTTCACTTTATCGCTGGCTATTTCGTACATTTATTTCCTTTCTCTGTCGGTTTGCTCGTTAGTTTCAAAGTTTTATTTGATTTCATTTAATTTTAATCTTTATCTCTTGATTTGAATAGTTAATTTTTAGCTGTGTATCTTTCCATTTGCAGGATGCTTGGGATCCCAAGCAGCCCAACTGTGGTGTAGTCAAACCGCCCCCTCCACCTACTTGTGACGACGGGGTACAAAACCAGGGAGAACATGCAATCGATTGCGGCGGTCCGAATTGTAAAGCCTGTCCAGATGTCGCTGATACCGGTTACGAGGAGTACATAACACTTTCAATTTCTTCGTGACAGCATTGAAAATGATCAACAGTTTCATTGGTGTCGAGCTCTCTTAAGCAAAATGAATATCACATCACCATTGTAATTTCCACGTTTGTTTACCTGTGCAACAACAAAAAAATCAACCGATACCACAATTTTCGAATAGTGCCGGTATTCTTTTGAGTGTGGGGTCTTGTAATTTTTATGGAAAGGGAGGACAGTTTAACTTGCCAAAGGAAAGTGCAATACACTTACCTGATTGGTGAACAGTGAAAATCTTGAGTTTCCCTCCGCAGCCGATAAAAATGCCATTTTACAACCGGAAGATTCAATCACTATACCGTTTTGTTTTGTTTTGTTTTAGGTACATCGAACATATAATCGACAATGAATGGTGTTCGGGATACGTAGTCACAGTCCTCGCGAAGATTAAGAGGTTTATGAATGGAAACTGGCAGGTGACGATCTTCTACGATTACCCACTGGAGATTGTGTCGCACTGGAACGCCGTGCTCGTCTCCCACAACAAATTTAGTAAGTAGCAATCTAGGGGTGTTTTTTATTTCTTTGATTTGTCGAATATTCATTTTAAGATTAATGATATCGAGTTTATTTAATGATCTTTTATTTAACGAGGACTTTAAGTTATTTCAACCAAGATCACATCACCAGCTCTTAAACTGTTGGAATTATTCTCGAGGAATCTCGGCAAAAGTGTTCGTTTAGCTCAAGATAGCTTATCAGTCCTCTTTCAATAAGCTTGCACCTCCAGTAATACATCAATAGGGCTGCCAGCAATTTCCATAGAAATGTAATAGTACCCATGAAATACTCGAGTTGATTATCACAGGAGGTCACTGGAATTATAGACCAAGTGACATTAACGCTGGCTCTCCTTTTAAGAGCAAACTTTTCTTCCATAGAGACAATCTACTCGTTTCAAGGATTTGCGTGGAACCAGTATCTGCAGAACGGAGATTTTATTGAGTTCGCTTTCGAAGGACATTTTACTGAGCAGAGGTCAACACCAAAAACTCTCCTACTGGAATGCTACCAGTGCCAGTCTTCCCCAAGTAGCCTAAGGGCATTCGCATTGAAACCGAAGACTTGCGAGGTGGGTTGCGTTGCAAGTCATGCTATAGAATAGGTCGGCGTCATGTCATTATCATAGGGTCAACTTGGCGTATCTAATTTTGACGTGAAGGAACTCGCAAAAATCATGCAAGCTTCAATCATGCAAGTGTCAATGATTCTTTTCCTAAATGGGTCTCCTCATTTAAATTTGTATTACCTTATTTAACAGCGTAAATAAATCTAGGGTCGATCACAGAAATACTCACTGTTTCAATGCCTGTCCTTCTGTTTGTTTTGTTTTTGTGTGTTCTTTTTTTTCAGTCCTTCGATCGCCCCTCAGGTTTCCAATGTCAGGAAAGGCGAAAATCTCTATGTTTTGTTTTTGTGTGTTCTTTTTTTCAGTCCTTGGATTGCCCCTCAGGTTTCCAATGTGAGGAAAGGCGAAAATCTCCATGCACGGAATATCGTGCACCCAAGCACGCTGTATTCCTTCTTCATTGAAGTGTATGTCACTTATTCATATTTGATGAATATTTGTGATCCCCGTATATTTATTGTTCATAACTTTTTAAAATTGGATTTGTTCTTAGCAATGCTATAAAGGAGCGGTATACTTGAACGTACAAGTAATCCATTCACTAGCACGTTGTTTAATTCCGCCATTGCTGATCCAAAATTGGGAAGGCAAATAAACTTAGCTCAAAATCACCCAGATGACCATTGCCTTGTCCGTCGCTCAGTATTAGAGCATCGGTGCGCTATTATTTGACTCCGAACACAACCCATGCCACCTTTTTTTATTCTTATCAATCCAATCAAATTGATAAAATAATGTAGGTTTCTACGAAGAGAACTTTCGATGATGAGTAAGTTTGCTAGATTTGAGATTTATTAGCCCCTAACTGCAGGACAAAACTAAAAAAAGAGTAACATTAGAGAGCTTTAAACATTTAGAGTTCGATTCCTCACCTCAAGACAAAGGTTCCGCAATGCAACATTTCTAATATAAGTCCATGATTCTTGGAGAGCTTCCAGTCTGGCTCATCACACCCTTGGCCCCTCCATCAATCTATTTCGCCCTAATTTAAGTCAGCATGATATGGAGAACTGAACAGTTGATCCTTCCTTCTTTCAGGAACCCCCATTTGAGGGAGGAAAGCTTCGAATTCATATTTAACTTGGGATTAAAGGGAAAATAATAAAGAAAAACTGTTTGAATAATGACTGATGTTGTGCTTTTATTTATATATAGTTCTTGAGGTTGGTGCACTAAAACGTGCAGAAGTCCAGGTGCCTTGTGCTGCTCATTTATTGCACAAGAATTGAAAATATTTTGAGCTTTTTTAATACTTGAACCAAAATAAATATGAAAATAGTATATTTTGCAAACTGCCAGCGTGAGGATGCGTACGTTCAAAAGATTTAGATTTTTTTTTATTTTATCACGGACTAAAAAAAGGAACACATTTTAACTCCTGAGCGTAGTATGGCATGTCGTGAAATCAAAGTTTAAACTAGAGGCTTGTGCTTGTTCAAGCTAGCCATACATTTAGCCTTCTACCTCTCCCCTTGGGAGTTTGATCGTTAATTATATTTACTCTGTGTCGATGTATGCCCTATGAAGCAAATAACTTACGCATGTAAGTCAAGCTAACGAAGTAACTTCTTCGTGGCCGAAAACTTCTATAAACTTCTTTATCACTCATCGAGCAAGATCATCGCTACCCCTTCTGATCCACTGCAACTGCCTGCTGAAAACAACTCGGTAGCAAGTTTCCCTAGCTTTCCACTGGTACCCAAAAATAACGTCATCGAATACGTCACGAGTTTCCGAGGCGTAGTGAGTTTAAAAATTCATTCTGCCTTTAAGAGTCAATACATAGAGAAAAAAGAGAGAGAACTTATATATGTTATTCGTCAGCCGGGAGGTCTGTATCGGGAAACCTGTGCCCGACGTCTTGAGTACATATTTTTGTTAATTTTCAATCGATGAATACATCCTCACCATGCTGACATGAGAGTTCCCTTGCAAACAAGTAAATAAGATGAATCATGGTGGGAGCTTCTCACCGGTTGTTTCATTTTTCATTTGAGCTATGAGAAATAAGCGTGAACATTCTCGTTGGTCACACTCTAAGTGATTGAGAACCGTACTGGCTTGGGTGTCTTTGTTCCCATGACTTCCATTGTTGAGCTGAGCATTTATCACTTAGCCTTTGTAAAAGCTGTAAACAAAATCAATAACGTCATAGAAGCCTTTAATCAGCGTGAGACGAAAGGTTTGAATTAAACGGAAAATTGTTGCTTGATCATCACAATTACAATCTGCATTGTGCCTGTATGTGGTATTAGCTTTCTCTTTTTTGGTGTCAAGGTTTTACACCAAAGGAATTTGTTACATATAAGCTCTCTTACGTTTTTCTATAATTTAGATAATTCAAAAGGTGACTTTGTTTTCTCATTAGATCCGGTCGAACTAATATGATAATGATAAAGTCGATATTGGTTCCAAATCTTTTTATCACAAATGAAGAAAAACCACAGATGATAATGGCTCTCTTTGCAGGGGTGGTTTTCGCATCACGTTTTGAGGACCGATAGTGATCATAACATTTTGCATGTACTTAATGATTGCACTGCAAGAAGAAAACTTTGGATAGTACCACACTCAAACAGTTCTCCAGGGAAAATTTGCAGGTGGGTACTCATTTGGCATGATGGCTAAAGGATCGTTTTAAAAAACTTTCTGAGTGGCATTCGTCTTACCTTTTACGCAAAGACCCCGTGGCCAACACATAAATTCTAGCAGCAGCAGATTTATTTAATTGTCTATCAGCTTTTTATGACCGAATTCGAACATGAAGATTTTTGATAAATCTTACAAGATATGGGGCGATGTTCAATAAAAGGAACAAATTCAAAGGGACGAGGAGAAACGTGCCTTAAGAAGTGTTTGGTTGTTACACTTTACCTAGGACACCACCACAACAGTAATTACTGGACGAGTGATTTAGCGGGGAATAGGACATTTTCTCCTAAATAAAAACAAATGCGTTCAGCTAACAGGATTTCGAAACTTGTTATCTCGTTATTCTGGTGCAATTGGCGATTATGCTCGCTCTCCTTTCTCCCTTTTTAAAATGAAAAAACAAATGTGCGCTCTCTTGTGAGTTTTAGCACACACGGGGTTACAACATTGCATGTCTGAATTCTGGTGAAATTTTGAACTCGGATTCCGTCCTGGGTAACTCTCGATATAAATGTAGGCAGTGATTTTCAGCTGCTAGGAATTTACTATCTGCCAACTCTGACTTGTTTCAAGTAATATGATGAAGGGCGGGAATCTCCGACTCTTTGTTCAAGTTAGAGAAGACGGGAACTATAGAGGCTAAAAGCAATGCAAGGGAAGAAATTTCGTCTTTTAGGGTTCGAGTAAGAGCATATCTTGAAACAAATAACTCGATGGTAGCGACGGATGAAAACAGGAAATCATGAATGAAACCTAGTACAGGTGATTTTAATTAGTTTTGAGTTCACTGGAAATATGGCCGGAAGCGACTAGTGTCGTTGTAATCTAATATGAATTGCAGAACTAGTATAGTGCTGCCACAATCAAGGAATCATTTGAGGTCCATTGGAAAATAGGCAACAACGACTTTTATTGCCGAAAAGTTCTAAAAGTGTCTAATTACAGGCACACTTTTCAGTCTGGAATTGTCACCCTGAAACAGCGCTTTTATAAACTTTAAGTTCCCAAAGACCTAGAAATCTGAAGTTCCGCCGGTTCTCTAACGCCTATCTGACGAATTGCCTGGGACTCCAAAAACCGCATATGTCCTCGATCAATATTGGGCTTTTTCACCCCTGACGCATGCATTAGAGAGGGGGAAGTGGGGGTGGAAGGTAAGGATCTCTTTAGCTACATAATTCAGAAAGTTTCCTTTTGAAACACTTCATCGGCGACGAACGCGTTCCATTTGACAACAGTTCCAGTCGTTGTAATCTTCCTTCTCTCATCACTATTAATTACTAATGGTGCCTGTCTCTATAACCGGGCGTAAATACACATAAGTACCAGTAGAGTAACAGCAAGTATTTGGAACACCTGACGAATCTCTGGGATTAAACCTCAATGAAATAACACCCCTTCCAGCGAAACAAGTAATGATTTGAATATTATTTTGGCTTTCAAGATTCTGGAATGTGACTGATTAATTTACAGGTAAAGGAAGATTGACATGAACGCCGAGTCATCGAAAAAGCGGAATCACAGTCCTATGGAGAGAGCAAACATATTTTCTCTTTTATTTTTCTGGTGGATGAATGACACCTTGAAACTCGGCAACCAACGCCCCTTGCAAGACGAAGATCTGCTTTCCCTTCAAGAAGAATTCAAAACAGAGGCACTTGTTAACAAGCTTGAAGCAGAATGGCTTCAAGAATCAGCCATCTGCACTCGCAAAAATAAACAACCTCGTCTATGGAGGGTCGCGTTTAATATGTTCTCCTTCAAGAAATACCTGATGTTGGTGGCTGTCAAACTAACGCACTCTTTATCCAGTATCCTAACTCCCATAATGGTTTGGCTTTTCCTCTCCAGTTTATCAGAAAATGCGGATGTGAATAAAAGTTCTTCTATACTTCATGTTGTTGCCATCTCGTTTCTTACAGTTGTCAAGGGAATGACGCATCACCATTCATTTTTCTTAGCTGGAATATCCGCTCTGCAGCTGAAGGTTTCTGCTATCGGATTAATCTACAAGAAGGTATGAATTTCAATTTAATCTGAGGAAATTTTTTAGAGGATTATAACAAAAGCTCTCACAATCTCTATGGTTCAAAGTGTCCCACTCATGACACGAACAAAAGGTCAATAGAAACCGTCTGTCAGACTTATATTAAATGTCTTTGACCGCTCTGCTTATAGCAGAAAACCTAGAGAGACGAGCCAAGACGTCCACACTTTCCATTTCCGACTTTAGTCACTGTAGCATTACTGCACTTATAGCATATATTTTAGTACTTATCATAGCGTTTTCTTATCCTGTTGCAAAGAGGAGTTAGCATAACAAAACTTGGAAATGTTTCATTTAAAAAAGGGGAAACACCTATTACTTTTTACCTCTTACAGATTCTTAAGTCAAATCGACGTTCTTTGAATGAAATCGCATCTGGTCAAACGATCAACTTGGTCTCAAATGATGCCAATCGATTACAGGACGCTGTTTGGAGCATGCTGTTTTTCATGTTTGCCCCGATAGAAATTCTATCATCTGGGATACTTCTTTGGTTTTTAATTGGATGGCAGGCCCTCGTGGGAGCAGGTTTTTTCTTGATAGTGATTATATACATATCTGTGCTTTCCAAGAAAGCGGGCCGTCTAAGAGAAAATGCTGCATCCGTGACGGATAGACGTCTTGAGATTTTGAACGAGGTCATAACCGGTATTCGTTCAATTAAAATTCACGCTTGGGAATGGAACTTCAGAGATCTAATCAGGGACTTGAGAATGTAAGTATAAGTATTTTTCAAAGCGAACAATCGTCAAAAATAGGAAACAGTCAGTAACAACAACTTCTTCTTCTGCCATAACCAAAGTAATTCAGCCCGTCGTACAGTGCAACTAACAACAGTTTTGCCTCTCTTCTAACTTCTTAATCGTGCGCTAATTTTACGCTTTAATCAGTTATAAAACGATTTTGAGCAGGGAAAGATAAATTGGCTTTCTTTTTACTTTTGTCCACTACAATAGACTTAGGACTCTTACGGCAGATCTTGATAGTACTTATAGCCTCAGTATTTCTCATAGAAAAAAATAATAATTTCAAATATTGTCCATTTTTTTTCAGAAAGGAGATCGGTATTATTCGTTGGAGAGGCGCCATTCTTTCAAGTTTTGATTCCTTGTACTTTACCAATACCCCTATTGCTGGGTTCATCTCCATCACAACACTACTTCTTACCAACAACCACCTGACAGCCTTTCAAATTTTCACGTTGATGTCAACTTTGAATGTTATAAAGTTCTCTGTTTCTGTTTCCATGGGGGAAACACTTCATTTGTTAGCTGACGCTAAAGTGTCTTTTGACAGGATACAGAAATTCCTAGAAGTAAATTCCTTTCCCGGCCTTGGTGAGGATGACATCAAATTGAAGTTAAATGGTAGTCCTACGTTTGATCGTAAACACTTTGAGGCAGTTAATGCCCCTTTTGATAAGTTCACAAGCTTATTCACTATTCCCGAGAAAGAGCATATTGAAAAAGCATACTTAAAAAGATCTCAAACAGAATCCTGGATCTCGTTAAAAAACATCTCTTGCAGCTGGAATCAGGAAGATAAATCAGATACATTGCATAATGTCTCGGTCAATATTTTCAAAAATCAATTCATCACCATCACAGGTCCAGTAGGTTGTGGGAAATCTTCTTTCCTGCAAGCAATACTGGGTGAACTACCTTGCAAAAGTGGCGAGATTCGGCATTCTGGAAGCATTGCATACGTACCTCAACTTCCGTGTCTTTTCTCGGGGACGATACAAGATAACATTACATTTGGCAAACCCCTTGATGAGATAAGATATCGAGAAATTATTGAAGCGTGCAGTTTGCACGAGGACCTCCAACAGTTCTTTAAAGGTGACTTGACACACATTGGGCAACGCGGAGTAAGTCTTAGTGGAGGACAGAGCTCGCGTATTTGTTTGGCCCGTGCGTTGTATGCGGACAGAGACATCTACTTGCTTGATGATCCTCTTAGTGCCGTTGATGCCCAAGTGGGAAAGCATCTTTTCAGAAAGTGCGTTCGTGGCTTGCTCTCTGAAAAAATCTGTGTTTTGGTGACCCACCAACATCAGTTTTTGGAAAGTAATGATGAAATCATTGTCATGGAACGAGGAAGCATTGAGTGCCAAGGAAAGTACTATGACCTGCTACATAACAAAATGTTGTCCAAGAATACATTTGCTGGGAAAAGATATCAGAGAAAAGAGTCTTTAAAAAGTTCAGTTCCTCTGCGCAGGCGTCGAACAGAAACGTCCCTTGGTCTCCCTACTATGGAAGCGGTTAAAGATGATTTAAACGAGGAGGGAGAGGACAGAATGATAGGAAAAGTATCGTGGACTCTTTATTGGAAATATTTCCGATCTGCTCTTCCAGCCGCGCTGCTGATGTGTCTCTTCGTTCTTGTATTGTTTGTTCAAGGTAATGCTTATACAGTTTTTTGCGCTTTTGTTTTATACTTAGCCGTATTAGGTCAATTTATTGTCAGAAATTGGGGATATGTTTTTATTCAATGGGACAAGTTTTTTTAATGGTTTGAGGAAAAGGTGGCAATTTTTCGATGGAGATATTTAGCCTCTCATTTCTGTTAAGTGTTTGTTTATAGATACTGTATTTCGATCGTTTGTATGCTTGCTTGCTTACGTACGCACGACTGTCTGGCCGGTTGGCCAGTCGGTCCGCTGCTTGATTGATTTTTAGATGAATCAATTCATGAACCTTTCTTTTGCAGTTGTTTTGATATCTCCATACTGGTGGTTGTCCCGAATTGCCAATATGTCTGATGCGGACCAGCAAAGAGACCTCGCTACACTTGGCATTTACGGATCATTAGTAATCGGCGCCCTTATTTTGTCCACCATGATTTATTTTTTATTCCTCTCAACCCTTTTGCGAGCATCAGAGAAGCTTCATGACAAGATGTTCACAGCAATCATTAAGGCTCCAGTTGTTTTTTTCGACACCAACCCAGTTGGGCGCATCCTCAACCGCTTCTCTAAGGATGTTGGTTGCATGGACGACACACTGCCTCCACAGTTCCTTCTGGCAGTCCAGCTGTGCTTGTTTTCCTTGGGTTCCATTTTACTGCCTGCAGCAACTAATTACTGGTTGGTTATTGGCATTGCCCCCTTGATACTACTCTTCTTTTACTACGCAAGATATTATTTGAAAACATCAAGAGAGCTAAAGCGGTTAGAGGCCATAAAATGCAGTCCAGTATATTCACACATATCAGATACAATTGCTGGCTTGGAAGTGATACGATCTTCTGACATGGCGGAAAGTTTCCTGCAGGATCTATACAGGCAAGTCTGAGTAGTTCTTCTATATGGCATTGACCAAAAATGAATATTACGTTATTTACAATCCCAGGTAAGTAATATCACGGTGAATTATCATATCTACCTTTGGCTTCAATCAATAAATTTATAGCCTTCCTTAGTATTGAGTAATTCAATAAAACAAGTGAAGCACCTTTGCCTTTAAAGTTGCATGTTCATAGGATTTTAGGGTCACCAATTTCATTTTATTTATACAACAAAAAGAGTGGGCACTTTAACATTAGGCGAGTCCAGAGCTCCTTAATGAATAGAAAGGGTATCAGTTAAATATTGCTAATAATTGAATTTATAAATGAAAATATCTATTATTTCTACTGCGATTTAATGTAGCTTTGAAAACTTTTTTAGATACCAAGACCAAAACACGCCTGCGGCTATAATGGTTTTAGGGTGTGGCAAGTGGTTGGGCGTCCGTTTAGAATTACTTTGTAGTTTGCTCGTCACACTGGTAGCGGCAGGAGCTGTTCTAGCAACACAAATACCTGGTATTGTATACACAAATAATCCATTTATCCGGTGTCATTGACTTAAAGCGAACCTACAGCTAGACTGATGCTACTATTTCTAATAGCCCTTGCAGGAATGTCACTAATTTACGCATTAGAAACCTTGGATGCGGCTCAATTTGGTGTGCAGTTGACGTCAGAGACAGAGAACCTCATGACATCGGTTGAGAGAGTGGCAACATTCACTCAAATAGCTTCCGAACCCGGATATTTCACCCAAAATGAACGTCCACATTCATGGCCGACTAAAGGAAACATAAGTTTCAAAGACTTGTCCTTAAGATATACTGAAGGAAGTCATCGTGTCTTGAAGGATATTACTGTTGATATCAAGGATAAAGAGAAGGTTGGTTTGGTGGGGAGAACTGGATCAGGAAAGTCTTCCGTAGTAGCAGCTCTGTTCAGGATGCCCGAACCAGATGGCATGGTAAGTCTTCAAATGTAAATTCAGATTAAACGCGATAATTGCTCGGGGCCTAAGAATTATCAAATGCAAGTCGGTCTTTGGATTTCACTGGATAAATTCAGACTGTAAAATACGTTTAAGTATAAATATGATAAGTCGAGGTGGAGATACAGTAAAAGTTCACTTCGAACAGCATTACGACAGTACTACATGATGCAGTAGTAAATTGATATTTAACAAAATCATCGGATATATCTCAATAAATATTTGGGTTTTTTTAAGGTAATGGTCGATGGAATAGATCTGGAAACATTAAATATTCAAGATGCTAGGCGAACATTTTCAGTGATAACTCAAGATCCTATTCTATTTGCGGGAAGCATAAGAGGCAACATGGATCCTTTCACGAAACTCGAAGACTATGAGATATGGAACGCTCTGGAAGATGTTCAAATAAAGCAATGGGTACAGCTGTTACCTGGAAAACTGCAATACAGACTTACAGAATCTGGAAGCAACCTGAGTGCTGGAGAGAGGCAGCTGCTGTGTCTTGCGCGTGTCCTATTACAAAAGAATAAAATCGTTATCCTCGATGAAGTAGCCGCTAATGTAGACTTTAAGACAGATCGTTTGATTCAAGAAGTCATACGAACCAAATTGAAAGACGTCACAGTGTTGACCATTGCCCATAGGCTAGAGACAATTATCGACTATGACCGGGTAATGGTCATTGATCAAGGCCGGGTGATTGAGTTTGATAAACCTGGTGCGCTTTTGAACAACAGAGGAAGCTACTTTGCTGAGTTAATGAAAAGCTATAACGGAACTGTTGCTTCATAAAGGTCTGACTGTATTGAAAGTCCAGATTATTTAGTGTCACTTTAGGTCGAAGAACGTCCGATGGTAACTTTTGCGCTTTCTAAGTGGGTGGAGAGGGTATGGCTTAAATAACAACCGTCTTGTCCGGCAATTTTTTCGATAAAGTGCCTGTTGTAAATGAGGCGTTAGTTTCTACTGAAATAATATCTTATGTGAAGTTATTTAGAGGAACACAACAAATTATTTCAATTTGGCCGATTTGCCGGCCAATTGGCCGTTGTTGATAAGAATAAACACAACGCTGCTCGCGTCAACTGTTCTGCAATGCATTTACCAGCTCTCAAACATGGATGACGTCAATATTATAGTAAAAAATAAATCGAAAGTGGTTTAGACCGGTTTGCACTCTTATCGACAACGACATTCGTAATCGCAGTGGTTAAAATTTTTTGTGGACTCACTGAGCTGCGTCTCGTGAGTCCACAACATTTCGACCACTGTTATGACGAATGTCGTTGTCTGTAAGAGTACAGACCAAGATAAACCACTTTCGATTCGCTACTTTCCTGGTGCGATAATTTATCAGGATTTTTGAGACTAGATGGTATTTCTGTTACTTTTTGAGCTGAGGAAAGAAGCTTATGCCTCCCATCCTTTTATTTAATGTAACCCAGACATCTTATATTCATGATATGGACTAGTTCAGCGATTGGGGTAGAAGCGCGGGCTCATTATCCACGTGCACCGTGGCTAAAGGCGGTATCAACGAGATTTATTCGTCATTCGTGTTTGCGTTTTAGATTTTTTACTATGATTGTTTTTACAAATACTCCCGTCCGTACGTCAAGCCATTGTATAACGGATACACCACACATGTGTATGTTCGGCGTCCAGTCTTTTATTCCGCTGACAACAAACCAACTGACTCTGGGCTCTAAACCTTTCTCTATGCAAATTTAAGCTTGACGCGCTGGACTGGATCTGGTGTCAGAACGAGGTCAGTTGAACCGCCATTTTGCCGTGCTGAATGCCTTTGTTTATTTCTGCCAGCTTGCCGTCCGGTGTATTTTGGTTTTGAATTTTGGCCTTCGCCATGGCCATGATCGCTACTGCAACAGGTGTTTCAACGAAAAGGAAAGAAATATACAAATATGATGCGCCATGGACGATTTATGGCATGAATTGGAGTGTTAGACCAGACAAGCGTTTTAGGCTTGCTCTGGGAAGCTTCGTTGAGGAATACAACAACAAAGTGAGCTTGCGATCGATAAGTGTCTGTTTTTAGAGTTTCTTCTCAACTGATCAATTTATTCATTTCTTTGCTAGGTTCAAATAATTTACCTTGACGAAGAGACGGCGGAATTTGTAGTTCGAGCGACTTTTGACCATCCATACCCGACAACGAAAATCATTTGGATACCCGATAGTGTAAGATAGAAATCTACCGTTTGGTTTCGGTTATCTTTTATCGTCCTATCGCTGAAGATTTTAGTAGGTGCTTAGCTGGTGGTATTGAATCCATGCATTGTTAGTTCGTGCGCAAGATTTTCTTGTTAAATTTACGGATAAAAGTTGTTGCTTCGCCAAAGCACATCTGGCATGCAGCTTGGCTAGGTGAATTTAGATGATCGCGATGAATACTCAACCATTTGCCAGTTTTTAATTGCTTCGCGTTTCGCATCCAAAATTCATTACCACTACGCTTTCAATTCAGATGATTGCGCACATCATCGAGTTCTTTGTTCTTTCAAGTCATCAACGAATTAACACCTTTGCCTCTTGGATACTGGTGTTAAAACGTTTTTAAAAATTGAGTGAAAAGCAAGGAAGAATTTGTTCCTTATTTTGTTTGGTGTGTAGTACACCCATGCGATCACTGTGGTCTGTCTCCCATGTATTTTTATGCTAATCTTGTCATTATTGAAAAGTCCAAAAGTCGTATCTGACTCTACATGTATCCTATACCTTCAGATATTGATATAAATGTTTATAAATAAGCTGTTAATGACTTTCTTCAACAGGTGGAGACAGATCACTGTGCTTAACAGGCATGGTTAGATCTATGAATGGCTACCCTATTGCTTTCCATGATGGTTATACACAGATGCATTACATTTTCCTGAGTTTTTTTTTTTGCAATGTTTTATCCACTATCATGCATACTCTTCCAACTACACATTTCCTACTGATGTGATGGGAAAAGTCTGCTTTAACAGTCTTGATCTGAAATGAGTTGTACCCAAACTAGTCTGATTGTATTTTTCTTTATTTCAGTTGTAATTTTCTTGGAATTTAAGCTATGTAAATATAAAATTAATTATAATTATAAGTCTTTCAAAATTCAACACACATGTTAAGCCATTAGGGAATAACAATCTTCTCTACATCATTAAACAATGCATGACAATGTATCATATATCTTTGTACAACAGAAGGGTGGCTATCCTGATTTAGTTGCAACATCTGGAGACTATCTTAGAGTATGGAGGGTCAGTGACTCTGAAGTGCGTCTGGAATGTCTTCTGAATAATGTAAGAATTCTGAGTTTTTTATGTTATCAAATTGAAAAAGTTTTGTTTGAGTTGTATACTAACTGTTTGATCATTGCAAACATGTAAGTGTTCTTTAGAAGTACTAAACAGGCCACATTTTTGCTGGTTTGTCATTTCTGAAGTGTTGAACTCCTGAATTAGACAACGCACCAAAGTTTAATACCTGTCTGGATCTGTCAAGAAGTTTTAACCTTTCCTAGCTAGTGAACAGTTTGTATAAAGACAGATGCTAAAGAATGATTGTGAGTCTGATACAAGGAAGGAAAAAAAACAACAACATGCGGATTATTGTGACAAAGTATTTTGTGTATTTGATGCATCTTGCTTTGTTTTCATTGGCTAAGAGCCCACCATAACTATCCATATGTACTGCACCATCTACTTTAGCTACACTAACATTCTGCTCATGCACATTATGTTCATGCTCTTCCTTGGAAAATGGCTGATTGCTTCCTAAAGCTGTCAAAGAGAAATTCCAGAAAGCGTTCAGGAAAATGAATTGGATAGCCAAATAATAATGCAAATATTAAACTTGGCTATGGCTAATTATTATACATTAGACAAACTCTGATTGGTTGGGAGCATACAGTCAATGTACAATAGTGTGTGAAGTTGACATGATAACCCAATATCTGCACCAAATATTGGGTTGTTATGTCGAGTTCAGACTGCCCAGTTTCCAAGCCCATCATCCATTAAATGTTCTCAAACGTTTGCAGACTTAGAGTGAAGTGTCTTCTTTTGCAGAATTGTTTGAAGAATGTATAATTAAACACTTATTAGTTTTCTCACAATATCATGAATTATCCAACCTCGTGTCTGTGCTTTCTGCATCATGCTCAACCTCACTTATTAATTGTGCAATATTATGGTTACTTTGTCTCTTGGAGACCAAGATAAATATTTACCTCAGTCTCAACTTTACTTCAATACTGCTAACTGATTTCTTTTCTGATGACAGAGCATGATATTTTGCATAACCTTGTGCAATGGTTGCTTATCATTTGTTATGCTACATGTATACTTTATATACAGAATAAGAACTCTGATTTTTGTGCTCCACTGACATCTTTTGACTGGAATGAGGTGGATCCAAATCTATTGGGGACATCAAGTATTGATACAACATGTACCATATGGGGACTGGAGGTATGGCAGTGGCTTACCTGTATATGCAAAATCTGACTGACCTTGTTAGGTAATAATGCTAATTTGCGACTCTGATGATGACTTCCACCAGGGCTGTTTAATTGTTAGTCATGACTAAAGATAACAGCCCTCCTCAGGACTACCCTCATATGGACAATCAGAATACAAGTACACAATCAAGTGATACCTCAAGGTCTAAACCATTTACTGTAATGTTGCATTGTAAATGGAAATGACTTAACTGTAAAATGTTATCAGGATTTTTTAATGTATGACTTGTATAGAAGAAAGATGGGTCATACTCAAGTCTCTTCTTGATTTGCACAGATGTATGTTGTAATGATTTGAGTCATTTTACTCAGCAAGGCATTTTGTGTGTTTTGAATGTCAGTTTTGACCTGTTTTTCTGCTGGTTTTTTATAGACAGGTCAAGTTATTGGAAGGGTGAACATGGTGTCAGGACATGTCAAGACTCAACTTATTGCACACGATAAAGAGGTAGGATGATTATGTTAAGAAGCAAAGATCCTAAGCAAGGAACACATTTGTTATGATTTTGCCTTGTTGAAAGGGAAGTTATATTAAATTGGTGTCATCCTTTTTTTTTAACAAGAGCAGAAAAGAAATTCAGCCCTGCCATCTAGTGAAGTTCTGTGAGAAATTCTGATCTTGGTAACTGAGTTGAAATACATGTAACATCTTCTTTTTCATTCTGTAGGTGTATGATATTGCTTTTAGTCGTGCTGGTGGTGGAAGGGACATGTTTGCTTCTGTTGGAGCTGATGGTTCAGTCAGAATGTTTGATCTTAGGTGTGTTTTTTGTTTTCTTAGTTGACTTATAGAATGGTATATGCTGCCTTGTTTTGCCTGCAACTGTCATTTTATGATGTATACAGGGTACATGTACTGTATGTCATGTCGTGGAGGAACATTAAATATCACAAGAAGTTTTATTTTGGAAAAAAATGTTCATTTTTGTACTTTGAATTATTCCTAACCTACCTTGTGGATACAATGTGAGTTTCATGAGTGAAATACACCAATATATATATATTTTTTTTTTTTCACCTCTTAACCCTTAAACACCCATGAATGACCAAGACAGAATTTCTCCTTTCAATATCAACACAATGTCAACCAGATAAGTGATGAGAATAAAGAAAAATATCAGTTTGGGGATAATTAGTGGATCCAATACTAAATTCACGGAACTGATGTTATAAGAATTGCGTGGTTGACATTGAGGAGAATGACAAATTTTATCAGGGAGTTAAAGGGTTAATATTCCTTAATTTCAGTTTTTGAATGTAGATTATAGGACTGGTATATGTATGATGCATTTTATGCATGAATACTCAAAATAGTAATCACCTACTGCTTACTGCAGAGTTCTCTGTAGCTCTATAGAAGCATTAAAACATGTAATTCAAAGATCCTTTGTTTGATTCCTTATAGGAACTCTTTGTCCCATTCTCATTACAGGATGAAAAATATATAATTATTTTTATTTCTTTGGTACATGTTAAATATTCAGATTATACAATAAAGCTTTGTAACAAACCTGATTTTCTTACAGGCACTTAGAACACTCTACAATAATCTATGAAGATCCACAACACAGTCCCTTGTTAAGATTATCATGGAACAAACAGGATCCTAACTATTTAGCAACTTTCTCTTTGGATGCAATGGAGGTTTGTTGACAGTGTATAGTCTGTAAATAAAAAGGAAGTTATAGTAAATGAATAATTACCCTCAGGTAATGTGTGCTTGAATCAGCTGCACTTGCATTACTGTAGCGTTTCTTTTGTTTTTGTGTACCCATGTTGTGATGACTCATCCTTGTTCAAGAGGCCTGTAAATGACTGTTGTCAGTGCTAGTGACAGCTACTTATTGATATCGCTATGAAGCAGCAGGCCAAGGTTGTTCAAAGCTGGGTTAAGATAACCCAGGGTTAGTTTGATATCCAATTTCAGATCAGAAAGCTTAAAAGAGAATTCAGTATATTTTTTGTCTACAATTTGGTAATTGGATGCTCTAGATAGAATAGAGAAAATTATCCCATAAAGGCTTTTGAACAAAGGAGTAAAGAAAACCACTTTAAAATTTAACCTAGACTATTTGCACTGATCAGCCTTTGAACAACTGGGCTCTGAGAGCTCTAATTTTTTTACACTTTTAAACTGTTAACTCATAGAAATGTCTGGTAAATTGTACTTACAATGTATGTATGTAGTATTTTGGGCATATAGAAAAACTTTTGAGTGAATTTCATAGACCAAAGAAAATATCTCTTTGCATCTTTTTACACAATTACTACCAGTAGTAGAATATATTCTCCAGAATTCTAAAATGTCATAGCTCCATGAATCTTACTTTTGATACCGACTATCATCTGTCCCAGGTGATAATATTAGATGTTAGAGTACCATGCACACCAGTGGCAAGGTTAAACAACCACAGAGCCTGTGTAAATGGCATTGCATGGGCTCCACATTCGTCTTGTCATATCTGTACAGCAGGTTAGTTTCTGGCTTTGATGTCTTGCTGATGTTTTGTACATGTGCCATAAAATTAAATGCAATAAAGAAATGTTTAACTGATAAACACCATCTTGCGTGGTGACACTGATGAAGTGTCGCTTTTACTGTCAAGGAACAGGCAGGAAAAGCAAAACAATTATGTCCAAGGAAACATTGGGAGACCTTTTTGTGATCTTAGGTGACTGTTTGGCAAACTCTTTTACAGGCAGATGGGCTGACTGACTGCCTGCCTGTCTGCCATGACTGAGAACCATTTGCTGCCAGTTACTAGTTGGCCATATGATATGAACTGTATACATGTATAAATTCCATATTATTGGTTTGATAGCTTGTTTGAATCTTTCCTGAAGGTGATGATCACCAAGCCTTGATCTGGGACATTCAACAGATGCCACGAGCCATTGAGGATCCCATTTTAGCTTACACTGCAGACGGAGAGATTAATCAGATTCAGTGGGCGAGCACACAGCCAGACTGGATTGGCATCTGCTACAACAACAACTTGGAGATTCTAAGAGTATAATAATGTAGAAGGAAGTTACCTGTATTGTGGATGGAAGTTTGGTATCCCTGTTCATTCATGGATATGGTCTTGGGAATTGAGATGTCTGCCCATTTTTGGGACAAGTTGTAAGTGTCTCTTGCAGGTCTCTTGTGCCCATATTTTCTTATACGATGTTTTACTTTGTTGAGACATACAGAATTTGCAAAACTAGGATGTCTGATGGTGGAGTCTTCTGGTGCCAGTGAGGATAGTCTGGACATAACAACTGTTGGTGACAGAGAAGGGTACTTTGACAACCTGAGAGGAATTTATCATCAATTGACTCTAGTGATGACTTCCTTTCAGTGTTTTTAAGCAGCCGTCACTACCAATGACAACAGTCCTTTCCAGGCCTTCCCTCATGCAGGTGTCAGAACATACAATTTATTGTTATCATGGCTCAAACCATATCCTAAATTAGAGCAATGATTCTCCTTTTCAGTTTATTACTCTGCTAACCTTTTCACACCCAAGATCTCAGTTAAAATTCTCCTCTCTGATGTCTACTTGTTCCTGATAATTGAAGCTCAGAGAATTATTTTGGTGTCAACCCTTTAAATCCCAAGATCTCATTTTTAGTTCACCCCTAGCTGCAGCAGAATTCCTTTTATATTAGTTGCAAGAATTTGGTGTTAGATCAGGAAAACAAGTCCTACCAGATAAGTTTGAGTATTCTCATTACCTGTTTTCTGGACAATGTATTGATATCAGAGAGAGAAGTTACATATTGATCACCTGCAGGAGTTTAAGGTTAAATCAGATAACATCCTCCTGTTCTTTTTCCATATTCTCATCGCCTTTCTGGTTGATGTTGTATTGATATGGTAAGGGGAAATTAGTTATTGGTCACTTGTGGTGGTGAAAGAGTTAATAGAGAGTTTTTTGTTTACTGCTGTCTTATAGATAGCCTCTCTGAGTTCAGGCAAGATCCTTCTACCCATGTTTTCTTGTTTGTTTATCTCAAGACAATGTAGATGTCATATATTTTCTAATCTTGCAGACAGTTATAATATTTTTGCTCACGTGCTCTGTACATGTAGAGATGATATAAATGTAGTGCAATGCTTCTGATTTCCTTTGTATAGCAGAGCATTTCCTACGTGTAGTTAATAACAGGTAATAGATTACATGTTGTATAAATGTACAGTAGACTAATTTAAACTTGAACATGTACAAGAGGAGATCAATTTTTTTGGTTTTTGATTCTTTTTTTTCAAAAGTCCGTAAACTCGAAACAATAGGTGATACTCAGTAGTCTTTTAGTTTAACGGAATTGATTAGAGTAGTGGGTGACTATCAAATTCCTTTTTAGCTGGAAGTTTACTGAGAGAAAACAAGTACTTTGCTGAAAAAGGAAAAAATCATGGGCAATCAAGTTAGAATTAATAGTTTGTTTCTTTGTATTTGCATTAGTCAGTTTTGATTTAATGGCCCATTAACAATCAACGCATGATAACTAGAAGCAACATTTAAAGATTGGACTTAATTTTCAAAGCCTTATTTGTTGGGCGGTGGAAATATCAACGAAGCAACATTGTATAGTCTAAATTAACTTAAATATTCATCAATTCTCTTTGTTAACATTTAGGGTAGCATAAGTTCATTGTAAGCTACGTGACATTTTAAATTGAAGTCATAGATTGCCTTGTTTCTGTGTATATTTAGATAAAGTGAAATATATATTAGTTCTTCTATTAAGTTTAATATAACAATAAAGTTTATGTTCGCGGGCATTAAATTGTTGTGGGCCACTCAGATTCATTTGGACTCGAGCAGCTTAGCAAGGGTTAAAATGACTCTGAAAGGGGTCCAAAACATATTTATGCCCAAGTATGTAAAGTGTATTGCTATTGTTATCACTTTGAAGGGCATTGAAGTAATAGACACTGAAAAAAGACAACAAAAACGGGTTAAAATATATTTTTGCTCGCCAAAACCTCCATTTTAGTTCGCACAATGCCCGACAAAGTGGGGATGATTTTAAATCTTTTGGTCTTGTTGATGCAACAACCAGCCGTCCCCTAAGCTTTTGTAAAATGCCAGCTTTTTCAGCTAGCCGTCTTAGATAATCATTTTACTTATTTAAGTCGAGAAGCTGGATTCTTCTTCCTTTGAGCGATTATTGGAAATGTTCTCTATTTAAGAACTTATGACAATTAAAATGATTTATTGCTTGATTTTTAATTTCTTCTCGTCAATATACTTATTCAGTGTCACAATCATCGACCTTAAATTTAGGACGTTTGAAAGATCGTTAACTTTAACCCATACAAAGGAACTGAACTTGACCGTTCAGTAAAGCCTTTGACTCCCAAGAGCTGATACCAGAACTTTAGGTTGTATTCGAAAGGTTTCTCCTAACTGACAGTTTTCCTAATTCTGATCACCTGCCTCGTTGAAAGAGTTTCAAAATCGCTAGGAGAATTATGTGATGTTGACTAACAGGAGTGAAAGTGTCGCTTGGGTTGAGTCACAGTTTGCACATCTTGAAAACTTCAGCCAAGTATTTTTAAGTTATCATAGAAATCCGTGTTCCTTTTCGGTTTTTTACTGCCCCTTTATGGTATTCCTTCTCACTTAGCAAATTTCTGTTGGACGTTGCAATGCAGTAAGAAAAAAAAAATCTACATATTCTACATATTTAATTTTTGCCCAAGTCTGTTGTGTTTGTCGACATTTTCTGAAGAAGTTGAAAAATTGCGCTCGAGTCGAGTTGAAGAGGGAAGAAAACCTTATGTACCAAACAGTAGATTTTGAACCTCTCATCCACGCAGGAGTACTTTTCCTTTTTCTTCGAAACGCATTTTTATTGGAAGTTTCGCTTGACAAGAATGATTTGCTTTTGAAATTTCGAGGTACAGTAGGTTGACTCTGAACATATATCTGTTTTGAGATACTCAAAATAAAACAGTAATCTTGAATAAATACAAGGATACGCTGCCAAGTAATATCACTTTACAACTGATCATTTGAATTCCAAACGAACGGGTTTAACCAATGATATTCATCGAGCACACTGCCTCCGAATGTACCACCCGCCACATGCCAGAAATGGACAGAGATATTACGCTTCGCATCAGCTTTACATGAATTAAATATGAAAAGGGACAGATCTGCTTTTGCAAATATTCGGAAAGATATCAAACTCAGCCAAAACCAAGCACAGTTTTTCCTTAACGTAACCCCTTATCAAGATGTCAAGTTAATTTGCTCTCAAAGATATCTGCTATAACTTGATTTTACTCTGGACATTACATCTCTTGGGATAGGGCTGAGACTTGCCACAAAACGATCAAGAAACTATTGGTGTTTTAAAGCCAGGTGCTCCATCTGCTACAAGTGACAAAATTATTTCAAGCGCTGTACCGTGTCAGAGAGAAAATCGTTTAAAACTCTACATTTGAATAATTTGATGTGGTCTTGAGCAGGTAGAAACGTCATCCTTGGTCAACATCTTTCATTGCCTCGGGACGTTTTTGCATCGCGTACAGGCTTTGAGTGACAAAGATCTAGGACGTCTCTACGAAGCAAGGTGAAGAATAGCCAAACTGGTGAAATTAAGTTAGAAAGGAAGGTTCTACGGGAATTCAACGGTTTCTGATTTACAAACATTGCACATTTACTTTTTAGCAATGTCCAAAACTGTACGATTTGCGGGAGTTACTAGCAGGGAATATGCAGAGTCTGTGGCCACTGACGTCCTCCAGAAGCGTCAGGAAAGAAAACTAAAAAAAGATAAATCTGGTAAAGGAAAGAAGAAGCCGAGAAGCAGAAGATCAAACACTGCTCAAGGAATATCCGCAAATGGATTGAGAGTTGCAGGAGTTAACCGAGGATTACTTTCAGAATTCATAATTTTTATGCTCCTACAAGGATTCAACTTATTCAGTAATTCGTGGGTTTTAAATGAATCTCTTAGCGTTCTTAACAAGGTTGAAAA
>NC_089314.1:7854777-7874085 GCF_036669915.1 Pocillopora verrucosa
AAATACACAATTTGGTTTGAATCTACAGGTACTTATAACCAAGACGCCTTCATTTGTAGTGGACAATTTCCCTCTCAAGTTTCAAAACGATTTCTAGATACAGCTGATGCAACTCGTGAGAGGTACGGAGGTCACATCATGACGTAAATTCTTTTTGCCTAAACTGCCAGGTAAGTAAAAGTTCACTTTTCTATAGATTATTGTTGAAGTGGTTGCTTCCTTAAATTTTAACACATTCATTCAACGTATGAACTAGGTTTACTCACATCATAATTACAACTGTGAATTAGCTTCTGCCAACAAACAAAGCTTCCGACGATATTTCGAAAATTAACTTAAATGAATTTGGACTGATTCTTAAAGTACAAAATACTCTTGCGCCTAATTTTGAATTCAGAGGAAACTAGTTTGATTTCAGATACACTAAATAAAACGAGAACCATAATTACCAAAAGCAACGAATTCAAAAGCTGCTAGTCGCTATTCAAAATCATTTCAAATCGACTTTCTATTGTCTTTTTTCACTCTATTTCCGTGCAGAGGTTTTCATGAAATGGTCAGAAAATTTTCTCTTATGAAGGAAAATATCTAATAATCAATCAGTTTCTTTCACCAAAGCTGCTTTATTGCAAAAATACCTGACAGCAAGGACTTGAGAGATTAAACTTTATGAATGAGTAGCTTTTAAGAACTGATGCTCATAGGATATTTAAAGAATGAGAAACGAAAGTTCTCTTTTGAGAATTGTATGATGAAATTTTTGTTGCTATTATGGAATGCGAGACCCATTCTGTACTTGATTTGCAAAAATATTCATGATTTCTAATTGTAGTCGCACATCCTGTTGTTAATATTTATACATTAAAGACTACCAACGCTGATTTATACTCTACTAGACTTTGACAACGAGACCAACCCTTTTCCGTTATCTAAGATGGTGGTTTTAGCTGAAAAAGCCTCATGATTTTGCAATTTTTATCCCAGAATTGGCGAAGGGTTCGCTAACATCAATTTGAGTCTACATAGAAGTCAACGGAATTATTTAAACTGTGAGGCCGCGATAGATTGTGATGAAATGGAAATTACTTTTCGGTTTCCTCACTCTCAAGGGTATTTTTGTTGATGACATTTGATAGACTCAAAGAAAAAAGAGCAAAAATTTCATGGAGGCAAAGCTTTGCCGAAAAAAATTTGAAGGGAATGATACAACTGATAGATCAAGTTAGACTTGAAGACAGATACTAAAAAAAGAAAAAATTAAAATTGCCGCAAATATCTTATTTGTAAGGGCAGCTTACTCATTGCACTGATTTGGATTCGATAGGTAATTTAGGAAAAGCATTTCTTCAAAAGTTCGAATATTTGCGGGTATGAACATAGCTGTAAATCAAAATCCATTTACCACCAAAGTAACAATTTCATTGTTTCAGTGACTTAGTACAGTTTATTAAAAATTCAAAACAAAATATTTACAATCAAGGCAGTAATATCTACTAGGCCAAGATATAAGTTTGGAATATGAAAGTTTATTCTGATTTCAGTGAAGGGTTGGTTATTCAGACATCTGGCACAGCCCTATACAATTATAAAAAGCATGGAATCCTATAAATGTACCGAGATATTGAGGATACGTGAACACCATGTTTTCAACAGTCTATACAGCTATTGTGCGAGTCTTATTAAACGAAGCAATGGACAACAACATACAGTCAAGATACCAACCGACCAGAAAAGAGCTCCTATGATAAACAGCTTATCTATTAAATCGGAAATAAATCCTGGTGTCACACCTGGAAGGGTAAAATACCGATATTTTAAAATCGTCATAGCTGGGGTCATAATGATGCAGGCGTACAAAAATCCTGCAAACAAGGATGTCGTCGCGCGAATTATGAAGACATCGCATTGCTCCGCTCGGCTCCATCGGAAAAACGATGAAATAGCTTTCCATAGGGTTGTCAAGCATATCGCTACGATGAGAAGAAACAAAGCATTGGAGCTTGGGCCTAGAAGCGTTTCCAGGTAATCCTCAGTTGTGCACAATGGGTCTAAGGAGCATCGCCAGCAAATGAGGCCATTTGTGCCTCTCCTCAGCAGATAGAGCTCAATGGCGATTGTTGAGCAAGGAATGTCTTGCACAAAGTTTGCAGCTAGTGTAAAACCTATTTTTCCCTTAACCAATATATCCCAGTTTTCTTGGAGAAAGTCGGCTTCCATTAGTGAAAATATAAGAGTTGCAACCCACAGCAAGAAGTGGAGACAGAAGATGATCGTGGCTAAGACTGTAAAGCCAAAGTAAATATCCAGGGTTTGCCCAAATTGTTCAAATAACTCAATTGTTTTCTTTTGATTGAACGTGGAGCTTGAACAAAATCCGAGGGGACTGCGTGTGAGGTTTAGCCCTCCTCTTGCCTTAGTTGTATTGGAGCCGTAGAGAGACGTACTCAGGTCTTCGTATGAGGCCAAAGAGTTTGAGGATTCAAAATATACGCCATAGTTACAATACACATCAAATCCTTGCAAAATTAGGAAAATAATAAATTCTACCAAAAGCCCATAGTTGAATCCACCTGGTACGGGATTTTGATCTTTTTTTGCAGCTTTTCTAGCCATTATAAATCAAATGACTACTCTGTTACCTGATTTGCTTCTATCAGTTCCAAAATCGCACTATTGTGCTTCTTCTTTATGAATTTAAGATTTAACCACATCTCCAAAAATGGCAGGGCTTCGTTTTATTTGCATTAACTATTAATAGCTGAAAGCTCCCGTGCTATTGGCTGCAGTTCATTGTTTTGTATCTGAGGATTTACAAATTTAGTTCAACTGCTTTCAACATAAGGACAAGTCTCATTGTCCTTAATATGTACCAACGCAATCATTCAGCGACAGCCACTATAATCCGTGTTTGCCGAGCCAATGAAGTCATTTATGAAGTCATATAAAGCTGTCATCTCGCCAAGCAGACAGATATTAGGATATTTGTAATCACCAAGGACCTTGTAAGATGACGTTTTTTTTAAATAACTTTATTCTTAACAGTAATTCAATCCACATACATCACCTCCATTTGGCTAACTTAAAATTATTGGACAGGATTAGACTGTTCTATAAAACTTACCAGAACAAAACGAAATCTTCGACTACATCTTCCAAATACGTCTCGGTATTCAAGTGATTAAAACCCAATTACATGAACACCTTAAACAAGAGAGGAAGCCTACGCATGTAACATAATCAAATGGGTAGATATATTTATGTTCATTTGAAAGGAAATTCTAGGAAGTATTTTGGTTACTGTGGCACGCTTTATATTTCTAGAATGTCACTCTATAGCCTATCACACAATGTATTGATCTACAGTGATGCTGGTACCTGTAAAAAGGACAGGTGTTTTTTCTTTACAATAGCTTCACAATAAAAGCCTTATCCCTCTTGGGATAAGCTTGATAACTAAACAAAATGAAACGACTCACTGCCACCAGGAAACTTATTCAAATATATCGTTTAATTTGTAACTGATTTTATTGTTCATATGAAAGACGTGTTTCATTGACACCTTTCCATCATTCCCAATGTAAATTCAAAATTGTCATTGCTTGGTCAAATTGGCGGTTCTTTATTTACATAAGGTTTCGGCTTATAGCCAGCAACGTGGTGTAAACAAAATCAGACTCAGTTGTGTATTGACACTCCTGTGTTCCTCCTTAAGTTCAACATAAACCAACGATGTAAACCTGTTGGCGTCAAATTTTTCATTATTAGGTGACATCTTCATCTCGTATTTTATTCTCTTCACCTAATTTAATTTATGTTTATAATCTAAGAGGTGGAACATATTAGAATAAGGTTCAAAATGGTGGTACCTTTCGATCCAATGGTATGGTTTTAACTCTCCGTTATTGTACATATTTCTCTGCCCGAGTCTTCTTCGGAATTTTTTTTTTTCAATCAAGTTTATTTATGAAATGAAAACGAGTCCTATTAATCCAAAAATCGGTTCTAGTTATCCTACCGAAGCGAGACGCTATTGTAAAGACCACTTACGCTCAGAGTTGGGGTGAATTATTTATCTATCTCAGTTTGATAGTCTATATAATTTCTTGTCATTTCAGACGAGCTAATCATAAAGACTAACTTGGCATGGCTGATGAAGATGAAAGTGCCGAAAACTTCGAAAGTCCACAAGGGGCTGAAGAATTAGTTAGAAATCTTCTTGAACAGGTGAAGACCATCGGAGAAAAGGTAAAGAAAAAGAAAGAACACCTGGAGGAGGTTTCAGAAAAGTATCACAATGAAGCGAGGCATCTTCAGGGAATTCTTTCAAAACTATATGAGTTGAGGGGATCGTTCAGTGAAGGAGAGAGAATTCAAGCTGAGTTTGAAGAATTTTGTGAATCGCTTACCTTGAGATCCCAAGACCTTACCGTGAAGCTGGAGAAGTTGGATGCCATCCTAGACGATGTCCGCGTTGAGGAAGAAAAAATACCTAAGTTCAGTGAGCAGGCTCTCAACATAGACACCGCGTCGCTGTCTATCGGAGAAGGTCGCAAAGAGTTTTAGACTTGAAACAAGATGTTGACGATTGGTTTGACACTGTTCGCCTTAAGTTTAAGGAGGGAAAGAAGAGAAAATTGAGCCTGTATACCAAAGGAAATGTCGAGGACCTTTCTCACTCGTTACATGCTTGGAGGAAAGCTTCTGAGGTTGCTAGAGAATATGGTCGCAAGCTGACGATCCTGAAGTCTAACGAACAAGACCTGACGGAGGAAATGCATAGGATGAGAGGTGAAATAGAGGGGCTAAAGAATCACAATAAAACATTAGATGACGAGATTTCACTTTTGCGTGGAAAATTGTTGGAGGCGGAACAGACAATTCTTGAAAATCAAACTCTGCATGAGGACATTACTGAAGACTTGAGAGAGAAACTGAAAGAACTTCGCGAGGAGTTAAGCTGTGAAAAAACGCACTACTTTTGGAAAGGAAATGGAAGCAGACGAGCTCAGAGGAAAACTGTATGAACTGCAATCAGTAGACGACCTCAGCCAGAAGAAGATTGAAATGCTTCAGGATCGTACAAAGCTATTAGAGGAAGATATTGAATCCCTTAGGGAGCGGTTACTAGCAGGAGAAAAAGATAAAGAAGATGCAGAATCACTTCTATTTGAACTACAAAGGGAACTAGAGGTCCTTAATGATGCCAATGATGAGGAAGATGTAGGGGACAACAAGACCAACGACTACAGTCGTGTAAACAAATTGGTGCAGACACTGAAGAAAAATTAGAAGAAAATCAAGGATATATCGAAAATTTAGAAAGTGAAATCAAAGGGGAGAAGAATCGTAACCACGAAAATGCAGACGAAATTGAGAAGCTGTTGCAAAGAATTGAAGTCGAGGAGAAAGGGAAGGAGGAGCAGGGAAAACTGATTGATACAATACGTAACTTACTGGACGAAAATGAAAAACTGGCCGCAGATCTAGAATCCCAAAATAAAGCTTTGAATGAAGACATCAGTGAAGAAAGATCAAGAGTAATGGAACTACGAGGGAGAGTAGGGGAGCTCCAGGAAGCCATCAGTGACGAGAAGAAGGCCAACTTTGATATGGAAATGGAAGTTTCTAGACTTAAACATAAAGTAGAGGATGAGGAAACTAAAAGTGAGCTTGGCCTTAGGCGGATAGAGCTTCTACAAGAAGAAATCGCAACCTTACTGAATACCATTAAAGAAAAAGTGGAAATAATCGAAGAACTTCGCTCTCAATTAAGTGATTACGAAGAAATTAAAGGAAAACTAAAAGCTGAGAGACAAAGAAACGAAAGCAATGAGCAAAGTATCGTGGAACTTCAGAACAGAATGGTTCAAAACGAAGATGCATTACAACAAAAGGAGACCGAGATAAGAAATATCAGAGAAGAACTAAAAGACACTAAAGAAAAACTAGAGGGCGTGGAGAAAGAATTAGAGTGGATTAAAGAAAACAATAACTTGTTGTCAGGGATTCTTCAAGAAAAGACAGAACTTTGCTGGAAAAGGAGGAAAGGCTGAAGCAAGCTTTGGTTAATCTCGACTCGGAGCGCACAGTTCAGAATGAATATTCATTAAAATGTAATATGCTTGAAAAGAAGATATATCTAACAGAATCGGAGAACAGCGAAATTACAAAAGTGGCTGAACTGGCCGAGAATGAATTGCAAAAGGAAAGAGAAAAATGTGTTCACAAAGAAAACGAAATTTCGAAACTCAAGGAAGAAATTGAGGAGGAACGAAGGAAAACTTGGAAAGTAATCGCGTTATCCAAGAACTCGAGGAACAACTTTCAGAAGCCGATGCTTTAAATCAGTATAACCAAGGTATTAAATCAAGCTCCATCGAAAACATTATGGAAGCGGAGAAGCAAAACGAGCAGCTTCTCAACATCATCGAAGAACTGAAAGAAAATGTCAATGAGAAAGAACTTGGTATCGAAGAACTTGTCTCGAGCTACGCTGTTGAGGAGCAGAGGCTTAGGGATGAATTATCACAATTAAAAGGTCAATTAGGGCTGTCAAAAATGGATAATCAGACAAAATCTGAGATTATAAGGTATCTCAAGGATGAAATTGAACGAATGCGCAATGTGATGAGGATCAAAGCATCCATACTCGGGACTGATGAAGAAGGGGTCCAACAAAAGGAGAGAGTGGCCAAGCATGTTGAACAGCTTGAACAAGGGCTTGGCTTGAACCGTGACCGCTTTGAAGGGCGTGAAGATTTCGACTTTGATGAGGAGCTAGAAGAACGAGAAGCTGAAGTACAAGAACTTTTGGAGATTCTAGAAGGTGAAAAGGAGAAAAATATCATGTACGAGGAAATGATACAACAACTAGAGGAAATGGTGAAGTTGCAAGACGAAATAACAGATGCTGATGAATCAGACGGTGTAGGAACAGAGAGGGCAAATGAGACCAGGAAAGAATTTTATGCTAAAAAAGAAGAGTACAAGCGTCAGAAACAGGAAAACCTCCGAAGTGAACTCTCTAATTAGAGGAGATTGTAGAGACCTTCGCGGCAGACTAAGAGCAGAGCAGAGACATGTAAAAGACCGGGATAATCTCATCAAGACGTTAAATCAAGCCAGCAACAGAGATCTCGCCAGAAACGAAGAGCTTTCGGCACAGCTACAAGCCATGAAAGATAAGGCCAAGCAGCAGCTTGAACACTCTGAGGAGATGGCAAAAAGGTAGAGGACGGTCAAAAACTGATCAGGGACCTAGAAATGCAAGTAGAAAAGGAGAGACTGCGCGCCTTGACCATTGAAGAACTGCTATCATCTGAGAAAGGCCAATCAAAGGAAAAGAAAGAAGCCACAAAGGATCTCAAACGTAGGGTCGAGGAATATCAGAAAACTGTCAACGACATTAAAGGAAAGGTAGATAAGATCAATCGGCATTTACACTGCATGTCTCCTGGCTCTCACGAGTCTCACCGCATGGGCTCTTCTGATGTTTCAGTCAAAAGAATCAACGAGCGACTTGCCTCTCATAGCTCTTTCATAAGGGAGCTCAAGGCTAGCATGAGTGCCGTGGAGGAAACCAGCAAGAGCATACGAGCCGAATTGCGAACTCAGACGGACAGAACAAAGAAGCAAGAGAAGAATATTGATGATCTATTGGGAAAATCTGCAGAGTACGATAACCTTGTAGAAGACATGAAACGAGAGCTCGGGGAAATTAGGAAGAGGTACCAGGAGTTGAGTGGCGAGCTTGGACCGGACGAAGACGGTGATTCAGCAAGTGGCAGGCCAGAAAGTCCTACTAAACTTGTTCGACTCATGCCTGAGCATGAGTTAAGCAAGCAGTTATCACACTTTGAAGAGCTTTTAGAAACTATATTTTCAGAAGAAGCTCAAAGGATCGAAGAATTGCAATCAAAGTTGGATGAAGTATTCAAGAAGAACATTGAGTTTTCAGTAGTCATGAGAGAGATAAGAGACAACTTGGAAGAGGAAAAGGTGAAACGAGGACCATGGGAAGTTGAAAGAGATGAACTGAAAGCGGCAGTGGCGAAGAGCGAGGTAAAGATTGATCATTTAGTTATCAGTCTTCAACAAGAGGAAATGGCAAAACAAAGGCTTCATGATCAAATTCAGCAACTAGAGGAGGAAGTTAAGGAGAAAGAGAAGAGGATTACAACAGTGCAAGTGGAAATTCGCGAAACTGAAGGGGACAATTCAGAGGCTAGAAAAAGAGCTGGCAGAAGAGAAAGAGAGAAATTTTGACTTACAAGAGCGAGTAATGAAGGAAATGGAAGACAGTCTTCAAGAAAGCAAGACAAAGCTGGACGAAATTCGCGTGCAAGCTGAGCAAGAGATGCGAAAGACGGCTGATCAATCTGCAGCGGAGAAATCAGAAAAAGAAGTGCGAATAAAAGAACTGGAAAAGATATGTTAAAGCAAGGTGATGTCTTAGACGAGCTGAGATCGTTTTTAGAAAAGGAACAAAATCAAGTGTTTGAATTGAACGAGCGCCTAGAAATAGAGCGAAACCACTCGGCAATGAAAGAAAATATGATGGAAAACCTCAAAGAAAAACTAAGGAGGGAGTCCGAGCGAAGTGAGGAGCTACGTAAGCTTATCGAAGAGGCGGAAGATAGAACACTTAGACTCAGTGAAGCTCTGACTCAAGAACAAGTTCGCGGAGTTGAACGAGAGGAGGCCATGAAACATTTGCGTGACCGAATAAATGAAGAACAGCATAAGTTAAGCGAGTCCAAGGATGCTTTGGAAGAAGAACTGCAGCTAACGAAACAGTTACGAGAAAAATTGTCTTTTGAGCAGCTTTTGAAGTCGGAATTCGAAAGAGAACTTGACAAAGTAAAATCAAAACTTTCCGAGGAGCGGAAAACTAAGGAAAATCTTCAGGAACTGTTGTGTAGGGACAAGAATCTGGTGTATGAATCGGAAAATAAATTAAGAGAGCAATTAGACGACGCAAAAGAGAAAGAAAAACTAATACATGAACTTAAATCCGATTTAGAAACAGAACGAAAGTGTTACAAAATTCTGTCGGAAAGATTGCAATGCGAGCAGAATCGAATTGTGGAGTTGGAGGAAAAACTTAAAGAGACAGAATCAGTGATAAGTTCTGATAGAGAAATGATAGACTGTTTGCGAGATGACAGCTTAAAAGGGGATGAAAAACTCTTCGAGATTTTGGAAAAGTTAGAACGAACAGAGAAACTAAACAGAGAGAAGGAAGAAGAGATTAGTAGTCTAGTCACCGACTTAGCAGCAGAGAGAAAACGAACAGAGGTCTTATGGAAAATTTAGAAAGTGAAAGGTTTACAAAAGCCAAAATGGAGGAGAGAATTAAGGAACTAGAAGAAACAAATGGGAAGGATGAACTCCTCTTCCAGGAACTTCGAAACAAAGTTGATGTCGAGGTGGTGAAGAATCGTGAAATTGCAGAAAAACACGACCAAGAAAAAATGACAAATCAGATGTTTCGGGATAAGGTGCATGAATGGAGTCTCAAGTGGCACAAGACAGTGAAATTTTCGAAGAGCTCAACAGAACTATGAGATAGAACGAGAGCAAAGTCGAAAGCTCGATGAATTGCTTCACCAGGAGAGAAATGAGACTGTCCGACGCGACAACGTTTGACTGAGTTGGGGGACAACTCTTTAATGAGCGCATAACTAAAGAGGAACTGCAGGGTCAGCTTAGAATCAGAAAAGCGGAATAACAGCGATTTACATGACTTGCTAAGGACCAGTCGTGAGGACGAGTTCAGCAGAAGGGAAGTAGAAAGAAAACTCGCCGAGGAGATGAAATATGAAGTAGAGGAGAAAATCGCAATTCAAGCAAAGAAAGCTGAAGAACTTGAATCCATGCTTGAAGCAGAAAAATTAAACGTTATGGAGAGAGACGCTTCAAGGCAAGAATTGCAGAGATCCGTTGAACAAAGAGATTTCTGGCTATCACAGCTAGCAGATGAACTCACCAAAGATATGGAAGAAAGTCAAAGTTCTACTGACGAAGAGAAGGAACTGCGTACGCAAGACTTGAAATCAGGTGCTGGACCTTCCGTATGGGCTCAGGAAAGTGTATTAAATCCAGTGGAGAGCAGTCCCTATGACAACCTTTTCGGGAAAATATGGGCAGGAAGAGATACGAAAAGAAACGTCAAGCTCAAGTCAAAGAACGCAAAAGAAGACTTAAAGAGAAAGAGATGCTGTTAGAGGAAGCTAACAGAAAATTTGATGATGAAAGAAATTGAACGAAGAAAAGGTCGCTGAGCTGCGAGCTACCAAAGATAGAATGAAGCTCTTCGAGAGCGAAAACCACACAAACAAAAGAGATTCTGAGAAGCTTCGAGATGAGCTGGAAAACGAACAAATCCGAAGCCAATCTTTTGAAGTTTTATTAGCTGAGCAACAAAAATCAAATCGGGATCAAAACGAGCTGGTTCAATCACTGGAAGGCAGGGTGAACGAGGGATATAAGCGATTGCCTGTAGCTACACAACAATACGAAGAACAGTTGAGAGAGAAATCGAACACGGCAAGAGGAAATTATCAAACTACGAGACTTGTGCGAAGTGCAAGAAGATAAGATTGAAGAGTTAGATAAGGAGCTTAGGACCTTAAAGACCCTTCACCAAGAAAAAGATTACTTTACAAGAGAGACCTTTGATCAGGTGAAAGATTTAAGAAAACAGCTGGATGGAGAATTGAGTAACATTGAAGACCAAAGGAAAGTACAAGAGATGAGAGGAGTTGACACCACTGACGCAATTCCCTGTCATGGTGAAGGATATAAGGCCCTTAGCAGTTTAAGAGAAGAGGTGGAAAACGTAAAGAAAGTCATTAACTACAAATTAAATGAGTTATCTGCTCTTCGCCAACAAGTGGCTGGAAGAGGAGAAATTACAAGTGATCATCTTTCTCACAAGAAGATACGAGAAAGAGCGGAAAAAGCAGAAAGCCAACTAAAGAAGCTTCAGTCGTCGTATCATCTTCTTTTAACTGACGCTGAAATGAAAAAGTTTTTGGTGGAAGATGCTCAGACCGAGGCGAAAAATCTAAGAAGGGCGTTGAATGAGAAAAACATTTGCATTAAGGAGCTGAAGGACAAAAGTGAAGTCTTTCCTTCCTCCAGGAAAAAAAACAATGATAGTAAAGGATGGGACAATGAAGTTCAGAAATTAAAATTATGCTTTGTCACAAGCAAGACAAACTAATCCAAGACATGACAAAGGAATATAAATCCAAACTGATTTCAAAAAAAGAAGCTTTGGTGTTAAGGGAGGTTACAATACTGTCTCTTCAGATAATGAAGTTATATATCAAGGATTGAAGGCAGAGAAAGAAAGAGAGGATGACAGTTAAAACAACGCCAGAGAAAGCTCAGAAAGAGCAAGGAGGATATTAGTGCTGCGATTGAAATGATTGAGCTGACCTTCAACAACAAAATCGGATTGCCTTCAGGCAGGGGAAGAAATTACTGGTCATCAGCAGATGGCCCAGACCCACCTCAAAGAAAATGACCAAAACCGCCAAATTGCCGAAATGAAAAATTGACAAGAGCTATCTTAATAAGGCGTAGTAGCCTGCGTGGCGTTTTGTCTCTGACAAATTGACGAGAAAGAAAAGAAGCTTAAACGACTTAGGATGGTTACTGAAATCCCATCCCCCCCCCCGAAGGACCTATACCGGAAAGGAAATACTGAAAATCAAAGAGAAATGAGACAAGTTTCAAGGGCGAACCTAAACTCAGATTGCAGAGGGAGAGTCTCAAGAAATGAATCCTCACACTAGAGAAAACCAGCCTTGAACAGTCATTGCCTCTGACCTGATTTGGTGGGAACGACACAGAAAGCTGCCCTCACCGTAGACAAATGAAATCAGCCCAGGGTCAGCCCTCTGTGGAAGACGACGAAACAGTCGTTGTTTTGAAACAGACGCTGTCCTTCACAGAAGTAATTAAAATTTTAGCAAGAAAAGATTGTTTGTCTTATTACTTGTTGTTACCCTCATTGGATGCCGTAGTATTTGCCAGCTACTTTGTAAAAGTATCAAATACCCTGATGGCTGGTTGTTTTGACCACTGTTTTGATTCTGCTGTTTATTTCTCGGTTTAAGAGGACAGTGCTTAATATCTCTGACGTAAGTTTAAAGAATCAGCTTTTCGCGATGGATGCAACAAAAGAAAGAGCTTCTGAGAAAAAATCGAGGAAAAATGAAACTACGTCAGGGAAGGTGACACAGCCTTAATTGCAGACCTTAAGGAGACAAACTGAAGAAGAAATTGCTGACAAAGAAGCCGAAGCGGGTAGAAAAGTGAAGAAAAAAAAGATCATGGCGACCCAAGGAGGAAACTGTCTAATAAGCTGAGGAAATTAGAAGCAGAAGATTGAATCCAGAATGAAAATGGAGATCGATCGAAAAACAAAACTTTCCGAGGCACCTTTTTTTTTTTTTTTTCTTGAAAAACAATGGAAGAGGGGCTACTGAGGCTGGAGATACAAAATGTTGAAGAGGGGAGATTGATCATATGAAAACGAATCTGCTGACGGTGAAAAAGAAATGGATGATAAGAAAAAGCCAAAAATTCAGAGCGTTGAGAAGCTCGAAATTCTACTTCTGAAGAGGCGAGAGGAAGATGGAATTAAAACTTTAACTTGCGCTATCTACTGTTCTTCCTACAGTTGCATTGCAGTTTCTGTGTTACTGAGGTCAGCTGGGCGGTTATCATTTCTTAGCGCCGTATATGATATTCTTCGTTTTGATAAAAACTGTCGCCGCGAATGCGGTGGTACTCCAAACGGAGGGTGTCACCAAGTATTAAGCAACGAAAGACAAAACTTTGCCAGAGCAAACGAACGAAAGAAATGAGATGTATGACCGAAGCTCTTAGATAGACAGTTTGAAGTTGTGAAGTCCCAGAAGTCAGCAATTGACATGCTCATGAAAGAGATTAGAAAAAGAAAAGCAATGAGAGGAAGGAAATCCAAAAATCGCACTTACTCTGGACGAAGCGTATTGGCAAGCTGCAAGAGATGGAAGGAAATTGCATAAACATCATTTCAAAACAAGCTCCTAAAGCAAAAAAGAAGTCACCGAGCTTGAGGCTGCCCCCCCCCCCGTAAAGGTCGACAAAAGCCGAGAAGAAGGCTTTAGCGAGAGCAAAATTCTACAACACTATGATAACAACGGGAAAGAGACAATGCCGACGATGAAGAAGAAGACGAAATGACGGATGACTTGTGCCAGTTGCGCACAAGAGTTAGCTGATTCCGCCGAAGATCAAATAGGAAGAGCAAAAGCAAAAGACCGAGCTTGGAAAAAAGAAAAGCCACAGCGCCCTAAAAAGAGAGACACGCTTTAATGGAAGTCAAAGCCGCTTTTTGCTGTCAACTGTGCAACAGGAGCCATTCCCTAGCTCTTCACTCGTACTTAATTACAGCGCTGGTAGCCATTCAAGCGTGCATTCTATGCTCTGCAATGGAAGGAGGGTTCGGTGGATCAGCTCAAGGAGAAGCTAAGGCGAGAGATACTCGAAAGCGATACTTTACAACTGGAAATAGAAAAGATGAAGACATTGCTCGAGAAAGAGAAGACCTATAAGGTGTTCTGACGATGTACGCGCTTGAAATCAAAGAGAGAAAAGAACGCCCGGAAACACGTGAAAAATCAGTTGAGAACACTGGTCATTCTCAGGTGTGACGAAAAAGGAATTTCCGTTACAATGCAATACTTTTTGACTGAGTTGATAAAGAAGAGAGTAAAATACTCAACTAGAAATAGAAGGTTTTTTATTATTTTAGAGAAATTTTCAGAGGCTAGACCTATGGGAAATATATGGCAGGCAGTACGGATAATTGGTACTTTAGATTCGGAGTGAAAATGGTCATGACCGAGACATATAAAGTAAAATACTGGGATTTTAGGAAAAATAGTAACTAACGGTATGACATTTGAAACTGAGATCAAACAAAAAGGACCGAGAAAGGAAAGCGGGAACAAGAGGGCAGCACAAAGCGAAAAGCCCGGAGGTTTCTATGAATACTGACTGAGCACCATGAGGCGTACACTGATATGCACTGTGGTGTTCATTGACTGGCTGAGCGAAAGATAAAAGTTTCGCTGATGTTTCGCGGGTTTCATCTTGCTCATATTCAGGTTAGTCCTTGAAGGAAAGAAATGTAGGTGTTAATCTCGGAGTCCAACGCTATTTATAGATATTAGTTTTTGTAGGCCACATGTTACCGTTTCACAGTATCCATTATGGAACAAATCAAGCGAAATTGGAAAAAATTTTGTATTTTAAAAATGAAATCACGCTGACTTGAAAAATAGTTCTTCTGTTGAATTGCCAAATGAATGATGTTTTCAGCAGTGTCGGTTTTTTTATCATTAGTTTCTTATTAATAGTTCTTTTGATGTACAACTTTGATCAGTATTTTTAGTTCTTGTAGCCATAGCCCTAAAAAGGAACGTGGTTTTCTCTATTTTGTTTGGTGTGTGTTGGTGGATCAAATACGAAATCAGGGACGATGTACGCGGTTCTATTGGAAATAATTTTCGAAGTCAGAATCATTTCCAAGAGCAAGTTGGCAAGAAAGCTTCTCTATTTCCTGAGTACTAGAGCATTCCAACCAAAACCTTTGAGCATCGCATCGCAGATTGGATCCACATTGGGGCAGTCACGGTTTTGTCTCATATCGCGATTGAAGCACACAAATTCACAATAGTTTCTGGGTTTACATATACCTCTCGTAAGAGGAATTTCGTGGTCTTGCCTGAAAACATTGCTTCAAGGAATGACGTTCTCCCTTGAGAGTTAATTCTTCCGACGGGAATAGCGTTGTGCTGATGAAGTTATTCTTGAAGGGAGGTAATCCTCAATCCTAAGCTGAAAATTAATTAGAGGTGAATAGAAGTATTATCAGGTTTGTTTTGAATTATCTTACATTGCGACGGAATCAAGCCTGCGTTAAAGCCGGTTATTGAAAAATTAAACATTTTTGGGTGTGACGGGTAACATTAATTGACATGCTCTTCAAGACATGTATCCCCAGTAGTTTGGAGCTAACATTTACAATGTTCCATTTCAAGAACGAGGAAACCATTATAGGCCAAGGAATTACACATTGACAAACCTCGATTAAATTAAACAGAATTTTTCAAGGTAATGAACCATGGGATTTTCATAATTCCTAACTTGTTAGTTGATAAATGACAACCGTCTTTTATCAACAGCCACTGTACACATTATAAAACAATGAAATACCTGATTCCAACGATTATTTGGCTTGACTTTTAAAAATTACTGATGAGATAGAGAAATGCACGTAATATTTTTAAATCTAAAACGGAACGGCGAGGTCAAAAGCTTTCGATAGATTTAAGGTCTCAAGTCTGAAAGTTAAATTTATTGGCGAGTTTAATTAACCTTTTAAAAAGTAATATTTACCTTGAAACAACCCGACGTGACGTGTTTAGTTTCAAATAAGACATATTACCAAATTGGGTTTTGAAGATTAATGTCTTCGTTCTAAGATAATTTTTACCATCCTTGTAAAAAAAATAAGTAAGGAAAGTCTACAGTATAATAACAATAAAGACACCTTTACAAGAGACATTTTATTTGGCCTGTATTGAAAAGCTGACTGAAAGGAATGATCAAATCATGAAATCTCTGGTCAAATGTACTCATAACAGATCTCATCATTAATGCTTCATACACTGACAATACACTTTTCATGAGCTTGGAAATTAAAAAGAAATTAAAATTCGAACTGAAAAAACGTTCGGAAGAAAGCTTATGTATTTAATGAACTAGTCAATGCATTAAGTAAACTGAAGTAACACTGCCTGTTATGACGACACAAAAGTTTAAGGAAATTGTTGGACTTCCTGAGGCCACGCTAAATTTTAATTCAAATTTCATGGAGCCTTTCGGTAATTTCGAAAGTAAAATTTAAAGAGATTGTTTACTTTAGTTATGGCAAAGAAATATATATGTTCTAACATCATCTGAAAATCAAGAAAAAATATTTCCTAGGTTCCATGCACCAGAGAGATGAATAATCATTACTAAATGTAAATGTTTGCCAAAGTTGATGAACCAGCTGCACTAAATAAGTTCTAACGCAGCAATTCAAGGTAACAATACGTAGAACTCAGAGGTCATTACTAATTCTTAAGATTTGACAGGTTCTGCTCGCTCACACTGCCGAGTAGATTTGTTTTCCTTTGATTACAGTAATCAGTGATTTAGGTGGGTAGTTGCTTGATTGCGGCTGTTTCTAAAAAATACTGAACCTTAATATGGTGGACGGGAAATTCTGTTGACAGAATATTACCAGAAACGCAGAGGCATTTTACCAAGGTCAAAACCCATGATAATGTTATTTCTAGACCGTCTGAACGATTATAAACCAGAGGAGAACTTCTGTATGTTGAATCAGTGGTTAATACAGCAGAGAAATTTTTTTTGCTCGTTGATAGCTACTTCGGGAAATGCAGTTATAATTCTCACTTTCTTAAAATCAGGAACAATCTACGCTCGCAATCTCATTCTGCTTCTGTGGTGGCCTGGCTTTTTGCTGACTTTCTGGACTAATGGTTCAGCCGTTTTACGGAGCATACAAGATAGCGTCTTTTCGGACATACCTCTGCCTCGTGCACTGGCAGGGTCATTACAGAGATAAGTCGCCTGGTGTTCGGCTGCGGTTTCGTGTTCGTTATTCGACCGCTATTCCGGATGAGCGTCACCTCGCGCTTCACTACCACCTCAGGGACACCGAGCTAGTCACCACCGCGAAAGTATGCAGATGTATCTGGTCCATCTCGTGATTGGTACAGGAGTTCTAAAGCTTTCAAGATTCGCCGTGAAGCTGTAAAACTATTCTTGTACATCCAATATCGGTGGTTGCTGCTTTCAGTTTTAATCTTGTTGATTTACTTCTGGAAAATTTACAAACAGGATTTCGCGAACATTTCCTTCAGGAATAACAAGCGCAAATTTCCGTGAAGTACAGGACGCCAACCCATCGATGTTCAGAGGTTTAAAGAACCGTCATCAATATGGAGTATGTTACGGGTTTGTACATGGTATCATACCTACCTTGTACGTGTGTTATATTTGCGTATGTGTACGTGGGTTTCACGAGCGAAGTCGATGGCGTTTTTATGACCATCACTCGTACCTTAGCTTTTAGGCCTTCCTCGTGGAATCCTTTTCTCTATGTCTGGGAAAATGACACAAGTACGAGGGCGGTGAAAGAGTGATCGGAAAGGATTCTGCGCCACTTACGGAGGTCATGGAGTTAGGACATAAGTAACAAACAAACAACGATTTTACACAAAATAAACCGGGGAAAAAGGACCGATTATCATCCGAAGACAGGCTATTACCTCTCGCAAGTGTGAACATGATTGACTTAAACTTTAATTACAGGTAGTAAGGTACTCGACCTATCGGTGATAATTAATTTTTGGTCTAAATAATTTGTCATTAATTGCATACTTCTGTTCAAATTTACGAACCATAGGTAAGAACGCATAATTCATTTCTTTTACAAATATGAAAAACAAAATGGGACATAAAGAACCGTTACCGCCTCTTGTTGGGTTACCGCAGTTAAATAAATACAGATTCATGGATTACAAGCAGTCCTTTTTTTCGGCGAAGTCCGTCGTATCCCGATCGCGCGCTTAACATAAAAATTACACGTTCGATGATTTCTTTAGTACTGCGGCCGGGACTCTTCGCCGAAAAAGGAGGAATTGCTATTTCTAAATAGATTCGTGAATTTCCTACTTTCTAATCATGCACGGCTCTTTATAGTCCAAAGCTTCTTTAACATGTATCTAAAATCGTGACTTTGAATATAATGGTGCACATTTTGTCGTATTGAATCTTTCGGGTTTCGGCTTTATTGCAGCCAGGCGGTAAAAACGCAGGGAGGGTCTTAACCATGACAGAAGAAATCCGTAAGCGTGCCTCCATTTGATAATGTTGGCTTCAATGACAAAATATTGACCTATTTGAATAACTGTGACTCGACAGGTTAACCCAATTTTTAGTGACAGCTGACAATTTCAGGACATTTACGTGTCAATGCTGAAGTGGTATTCTCGAATTATTCATGCTCTGGGACATGCATTTCAGCGATGCATTTTGAAAACATCGAGAATATAAAAAGGAAAAAAAGGATAAAAATCTTACCCACCACCCCAACCCTCTCCTTACCTACAATCCTTCCTCCGTTGTAGTCAAAGAAAAAAAAAGTTGTACAGTGCGTTTTATTTTGCTAGATTTTTTTTTCTTTTCCCCCCCGACAACTTTTCTTTTGTGGAAGAACAACATCACTCTTTTAAGAGAGAGGCTTCGATGGACGGTTTTTTAAACATAGCATTTTAGATACAATGATTTTACTTAATCACGCGCTCTATTTAACCCTGGTAAGGGAGCTTTTAAATTTTCCTCGCTGTTGAGTGCATCCGAGGAATAACTGATAGCTGGTCTTTTTATTTATTTTTTTAACTGTTTCATTGTCGGAAACACTGTTTTATATTTTGGCAGTTACTTTTTTTTTTAATTTTTTCAACCACGCTCTGTATACTATGTCCCGTTTCCTGAACCGGTCAAAGCTTGTCTCCTATACTCTGGTTTTCCAAGAAACCTTTGCATGCGCTCAAAGCTTTTAATTCTCTTATCTTGTTTCCAAGAGAGCCTTGCCATGCCGTCAGGAAGCGATTCCTTTCAGAGATATTGTCCATTTCAAACTTAAGTTCCTAGTTCAACACAAAACAAACTTGTGTTCATCTATGGCTCTATGCTATTTTCAATAACAGCTTTCCGATTATCTATACTCCGGAACAGCACGAAAAACTTTTATCATATTTTCAACAACTTTTTTTTAAACATTATGAAATGAGAAACGGAAGTTGAAAATTTTGGGTTGTAATATTTGGGTCGATATTAAAAAACCTTAGAGCTGGGGGAATCAGGCAGCCTAAAAAAACGTGATATTTTAACCAACTTGCTTGAAGCCAATGGCCTTTGAGATATAGAGAAGGCAGGAAAAGGATTGAAAATCCCTTCTAATTCTTTCGTCAACCATTCTAATTCTTCATAACAGAATTTAGAAATTTACGGCTAACAGTTGGTTATGATCATCAAAGTTTTGTTCGTGCCGCGATTGGTCTAAACGCAGCGTGAATTGAATATCCCTCAGCAGAGCGGAAGAGGTCCTCCGGCCCCCCCACCTCTCTCGAACTATTTATCGCTCCACAAAGGTTTTCCTCGAGC